>NC_081414.1:556508684-556810667 GCF_030272615.1 Cryptomeria japonica | reverse complement strand
AATATATTTCTATTTTGATTTTTAATATTAATTGGATTTTTGAAATCCCATTAAAGAAATGGGAAGAATAAGTTATTATATTATATAGTTGTAGAGGGAGAAATATTTCATTTGGTTGATTATAAGGCTAGGGTTTTTCAATTTGCAACTATTTTTCTAGGAGCATTTCTGGAGAATTTGGGGAATTTGTGGATTGGAGTTTTTGTGCTGGAAGGGTTTTGTGTTGTAGCTAAAAGTAGTGGGAAAGATTCTTCACTAGAGGCTCTCTTCCATAACACAGGAAAGAGGTTGGCCTCTTGTTTTTCTTATTTTTGTACTGTTATTAGATCTTATTGTTGTGTGTCTTCATTGTGTTTGAAATTGCTGGTGAATCCAAGCTAGATAGAGTTGTTTACTTCTAAATGAGTTTTGCATATGAATGAGGGAATGAAAATTGTATTGTTATGAAATCTGGATGTAATTAGTGAGAATGCTTGCTATTTGAAATCCATGTTTGAATTTATCAGACTTTCTCTATCAAACCCTTCTTTATGATTTATGTAATTGCAAATTTGGGTGTATTGCCTATTGTTATCACTGTATTTATTTTGTATTTTTAAGAGGCAATTGTTTACAACAACCTTATTTTGGATGGGCTGCTGGTTGTATGTCGCCCCATACCTTATTTTATTTTTTAGCAGCTATATTACCCTGTCACCCTTTTTATCTTTTGTTTGCTATTGAATTTAGTTTTACCCACACGATGGGTTTGGTGCATAGCACCACCCACGACATGGTGGTGTGTTGTAGCACCACCACCATGTCATGGTGGGTGCTTTGCACTCCCTCATGACATGGAGGGTGTAGCACCACTCAAGGCATGGTGAGTGTTGTAGCACCTCCCATGTTGTGGAGGGTGCAAGCACCACCCCACAGCATGGTGAGTGCAACCGCACCACCATGTCATGGTGGGTGCAGCAACACCACCACAATGTGGTGGGTGTAACTGCACCACCACAATGTAGTGGGTGCTCAACATCATGATTTCATATGTTGTCATCTGTAGAGAGTAAATCGTTGTTGTTGGGTAATATACTTGCCCAGTCAATAGTGTGAAATATTTTACTTCTCTTTTTTTTATTAGTATTCGCCAGTCGATGGGTAACCATGAAAGATGGGTTTGCCCATTCGACAAGCTTGTAATTATATTTCTATTTATCATATCCCAATTGAGAAGGGAATTGTTGAACCAAAACACCCAATTTGATGGGTTTGAAAATAAGTTTGCACACTTTAGTTTATGTTGTCAGTATAGTGTTTTATCCGGTTTAGTCTGTTTTCAGATTTGTCTCGGTGTGAATCCCTATCACCGGGAGATAGAAGGTGTTGTGTATGTAGTGTTGTAGCTAAATTGGTAATTATTTTTTATGTGCAAATTTCCGCACTGTTGTAGTGCCCCTACCCTAGTCAGCTTTGTAAAACCGGTTTGACCTTTGTTGACTTTTTATGTGGCATTCTTGGCTGGTTGATTTACCATTATGTAATGTTGTAGTAAGATATTATGATTATTGTGTATACATTTTAATGTGCTTTCGCATTGATTTTTATGTAAGTTCATTTGTTCTCCTAATTCATGTTATTAATCTCGGGCTAACACTTTCATTATATATATATATATATATATATGCTTGTGTGACTCATGGTTGCAGGAGATTGCAGGTACAGTACCACCTAGGTGCGAGGTTCATCTTCACCTAGATTTGCAGGTTTGAGTGTACCTCTTTGGTCCTTAGAGTTTGGATTAGGTGGTCGTAAAACCCTCATTTTACCCTAATCGTGCTCAAGTGAGCGTCGTCATTCATCCGTTGGTTTCCCTTTTTGTTTGGGTTTGAAGGTCGTGTATCTGGTTGGCTTTCTTGGGTTGCGTGCTTTGCATGTGGTAAAATTGAGTATTTAATCCTAAGTAATTAATTTTATTTAATGTGTGTTTACGCATTGTAATTAAGGAACTAAATTAAATAGGTTTCTTTTATGCGATTAATCATTAATTAAAAATTGCTCTATTCATGTTTGTAGCAAGTTCAATTTAAAGATTATTTTAAATGATGAATTTATCTAGTTTATGCTTTTGAAAGGAAAGATTTAATTTAATCGAAATAGAAATAATTTAACCTATTTGGCATTTTGGAAATAGAAAGGTTAATTTAAATTATTTGAGAAAATCAATTTATTATATAAGCAAGTTTGATTAATGGTTATTTTCAAAATTGTAAATAAAAATATTTGAATGCATTTTGGGAGAAAGGTTAAATAGAATTGGAAAATTGAAAATATTAAATATTTTGCCCTCATTAACATTTTGAAATATAAATGTTAGTTTTTGATAGAATTGGGAAAATTAAAAATTAATGAGGGAGAGAAGCATTTTGATTTTTAATTAGAAATGAATTTTTAATTGTGTAAAAATAATTTTACCCTAAAAATAGTTTTTAACCTATTTTCAGGAGGGGTTTTGGGATGAAAAAAAAAAATTGGGGGAAAGTTTTTGGGGGCATTTTGTGGAAGGATTTTGAGTATTTTGCAGGTGGAGCTCATCTTCAACACCTCTAGGATAGCATTCAAGGTTGGCATTTGTTTAACCCTTTTATTTTTTGTTGAAATCTGCCTAAATCCATTTCTTCATTTTGGGAAAGAAATGATGTGTTAAATTTAAAATTTTGTGTGTATATGGGAGTTGGAAGAAATCTGAAATTCCTTTTTGAATTTTGCAATTTGGTTTGTACATTGTTAAATTAGTTGGATTTCATGCTTTTAGATTGAGTAGATTTGCTAATTTTACCCTGAGAGGGGTTATGCTGGCAAAATTTCGCCAGAATGGGTTGCCTGGAAATGAAAATGTTTTGTTTAAAAATGACTAGATCCATTCTCTGTTTTATCTCAGAAAATTTCCGAGTCTATCTTATTGCATTTACATGTGTTAATCTCTCTCTTTTTTTTTTTTTGGAAAATAAATTTTAGTCTCTGTATGAGACTGTGAATAAATGAAATCTGGGTTTTCGTTTTTCTTTTAATGTTTGTATATAAAAAAAAAATGATTAAATAAATAAAGAAAAATTTATAAAGTAATTTAATGGTGGATTTAGGGTTTGGAGGGCCGAGGAGTCGAGGCTCAACCTATGCCCCCTACCCTCCACGGGCTCACAGTTGTGAGGTTTGTGACCACACTAGTGGCCGCTAAAGCCTGCGACCACAATGTGGTCATAGAAGCTTGCAACCCCACTGTGGCCGCAGGGACTTGCGACCCCATGGTCGCCACAGAGTCCCACGTCCACAGTGTGGAGGTTGCGAGTCTTCGTCCACACTAGTGGCCGCAGTCTCCATGGCTAGGGCACAACCTCCACTCCCATGGACGGAGGTGGGCCCCATAGTTGCCCTATTTTTTTTATATAAAATAAAAAAATAAAATAATATTGCCTTTTACGATGTGGGTTATATAAAAAGATTTTAATATATTTTATTAAAAAATTTAAACTAGTTTTTTTAAAATTATTAATTATTATTTAGTATATATTTTATTAATTTTGGATTAATATATATATATTAATTAATAGTTAATTTGTAATGTTTTATTATTTATTAATTAGTATATATTTTATTAATTGCGGATTAATATATATACTAATTAATATTTAATTTATATTTTTCTATCTATATGCAAGGAAATATCAATTTATTTAGAAAATGAACATCGATTTTGATTTCCCTTAAAATGTATGTTTATATTTTTGGAAACTGTATATCTATGTTGTAAAAGATGAAATTAGATTATTATTTTCGATCAAAGATGGAAATGATGTTTTATTTTGAAAGTGCATATCGTATTTTTAGTTTATTAATGTTTATTTAATTATATTCTTGTGAATTTGGTTTGGAAATCCATAATGATGTATTTATGTTATTGTATGATGCTAATGAACTATTGTGAGTTAGTAAACCATAAATGTCATGTTTTTAGAAAAGATAGATAGATAGAAATCAAATTAGACAAATTAGAAAACTAGATCAATTGTTGTGTGTAAACAATAGGAAAAAAGATTGTCTTTCCAATCTATGCCTAGGTATGTTTAATTTTATGTATTTGCATTTTCTTAATAAATGGAAAGTCTATGATTTTGTTTTGTTGGACACTATCGTATGATTGATTTGGGTACCTGGTTATGTCCTTGATCTCGAGTTTTGACTATTTTCATGTGACGGTTTTGTATTATGTCCTTTATGAGAGTGCTAAAACGTTGGCATGTGGCTAACCATAGCTAGTCATGTCTCTAGTTAGAGTACCATCAGTCAATGCACCTCGTATGAAGCCTTGTTTGGCCAAGTGGGTAATCCTACCATATTGTACTCTGTTTGCTTGACCTTGTGTATTCCTGGGTTTTAGGAGTTCATTTGAATATGTTCGCTAGTGTGTTGTTGTGTTGTCTTTGATAGGAGCACTATGTGGACTCGTCATATTGTTTATGCCCTTGTCAGAACCTGATATTCATGTTAGACTATGGATTGTAAAGACTTAATTTCGTAGATGCTCTAGTTGATCTTTGTATTTGTTTCTTATTATGTTCAGTTGGATCCTTTTTCCTATTCAGGGATCATTCTTGTATTTATTGACCGATGTGGTCGTATGTATTTTGGTTTATGTACGCCTTGATGGTAGGATGTAAATGATGTGAGCCTTATGTATTCTTCACCCTATTAATTTATCAGAGGGGTCTTGCAGTTGAGCTTTCCCGGAGATGTAGCCCACTAGGGGTGAACTCCGATATCATTCTGGTGTTATGTGGTGTTTATGTTCTTATGTTACCTCTTTAATTTAGCATGTATGGATGGCATTATGTTAGAATGTATAATGTGGATTAGATGAAGTTCATCGTAAATGCATGTATATAGTCATCTTATTAATGCAGTAATTTGGATCACGAAGAATGTAAATTTGAATAAAGGAATGCATTCATTTGTTCATAATACAATTAAAGTATGCTTGGAAAGCATTCGTTATCTTATAATGAAATTAGAGTATGTAATATAATTAGATGCATGACTTATGTTTTAATGAAAGTTTGGGTGAAATGTATGGTTAACATTGTAATGGATGAACCTAATCATGTTGTCTATATTTCTAACTTTAATGGATGAACCTCATCAAGTTATCTATATTTTTAACCTTAATGGATGAACTCATCAAGTTATCTATATTTTAACCTTAATGGATGAGCTCATCATGTTATCTATATTTTCAACCATAATGGATGAACTCATCCTGTTATCTATAATTTTAATTTACCGAATGAATGATATCCTTGTTTAAAGTAATAACTGGTAATTAAGTAAATCAACTTAACAAGGTTAATTGCATGGGTTGAGTTAAGTGTTGAATCAAGTAATCACGTTGGGAAAACCCTTTAGGTGTTAGCTAAGTATTCCGTTGTGTGATCTAAGCTTATGGTAACTCATTGTATCATTATGTTGTGTTTAAAAATCTTTTAAAAAAAAAATATTTGCACTCTATTCTTGAGTTTTAGCCTTATCCCTTCGGGGTTTCCTAGGGGGCATTACATTTGGTATCAGAGCCCAAGTTGCAAACACTGGGATCTCTGGTGTCGCCTGTGCCCTTAGCTGGTGTGAGGTGTATCAACCTTATGTTGTACGCTTGTCCTCCTTTTGTATGTGTGATATTGAGGCATAGGATCTTGAGGATCTTAAGGACTTGTGTTTTGTTCTTTTGTGTATTTTTTTTAGCAGACCCTAATTGTGTGTAATGTATGTGTTCACACCTTGTTCTCACCTTCTTGATGTTGGTGCTTTTGAGTGATTATATGTGCTTTGTTTTCTTATTGACATCTTGATCTACGATTACTCTTATTTTGGAAGAGAGTCATAGGTACCTTCCTTATTGATTATGTGCTCTTTAGACTAATCCATTGGGTTGGTCAGTGCTTGTTTTGAATCTAAAAGTATGAAATGTGCTTGGTTTAATATTATGATCTAGCTTAGTGTTGTCCACTTGAAGGACTTGTATGGTAGATGTTAATACTTATTTTGTAGCAAATTGAATGATTATCACCCTTTCCTCTTTTTCTCTCTAGATATTAAAATGCTCATTATACGTGTATTTACCACTCATGTAAGTTTTCTTATTGCAAGAGAAAGGTTGTGACTTCTTAAACCCTTGTGTGAGCCTAATGATGCTTTTGTGATTCTAGATAATATAAGGGGGCTATGGGTTTAAAAAGTTCATATTGGTTATTGGGAGAAAATTGTATGTTTACATTAAGGAATTCTCCATGTGTATTGTAGGAGTAACATAATTAAATTCAATCTTAAGTAATGTGCATTAATGTGTGAATAGTTGTTATGTGAAACTGTCTTGTTGTAGTAAGATGTATAAAAGGGAACATGCTATAGTGGTTAAGAGAGTGTGTTAATGTGTTCCATGAAAGATTGTTTTATGTTTTACATAATACTGATTCAATTTAGGACCTATTTTAACAATGCTATATTGAACTTTCTTTTGGATATATAATTGACTTATTATGATTAGAAAGTGCAAATGAAAAGCTTGTTTGATGTGCATGCATTAATATGTATTATTGAGTTCATAGTTCCTCATTTACCTTCTTATCGTACCTTGATTTTCAACGAAAGGTTGCAAATTATGATATGTTTCATATTAAATAAGAATAGTGAGTGTTTGCAAGAGGTCTTGTATTATCAAAAAGATTGCCTATGTTGATCTCTATTGTTTGGAAAACTAGAACATTCTATTGCAGCCATAATATTTGGATATGTCATGTTAGACCTATTGGCATTCTTCTAAAAATGGCAGTGAAATGAAAATTGTTCAATTAAAAGATAGGCATATAGTGAGAATTTTATATGTGTGTGATCTTGTTAAATCTTGTGCTTATATAAGAAATGGTTGGACTATCAAACTCTCTTTCCCTTCTCTTTGCCTAGATTTTAATATTATTAGAAATGCTACTAAAGGATGCATTGATTTAAATAGAATGTTTATAAAACATGTGAAATTGTATTTTTGCATTTTGGCTTCATATTGAAAAATGAAATTCTTACGCTTTGGAAAGAAATTTGCATAGTTAGTAATGTGGTTATGAATGCTTAGTGGAATTAGAGAAAGATATAGGAATGACGTTATTTCTTTATGTAATTATGAATTGTAAAGAATTTCCATACTTGTATCTAGAACAAATTTTATTTAGTTATTCATGTGGGAAGCATAATTAAAACCTTCCTTGAGTAGATGATAGTGTACTGAAAAGTACTCCCCATAAATGTGACTAAACTAGTACTCGTGTTTTGTTGTGTATTGTAAGAAACCTGTGCTTGCTATATGTGCCCATGGGATGGTGAAATAATCAACAATGGAGAATATGTTTACTTATGGGTATGGGAATACCATACTGTTTATGTGTTGTTGCATGTTTGTTACCTTACTGAGTGCCAACCCACGGGTTGTTGATAAGTCAATATGTGAAGGGGTTCTTATCACCGATTAAAAATGGGCTTTTCTTTTCCCATAATTGGCTATGGTTTTTTGAAATTTTGAGTAAGACGCATTTTCAAATGCTTCAGCTCTGTTTTAGGCCTTAAGGGTTTAGGGTTTTTTGATTTTAAATTGCCTAATGTCTGTTTAAAACCCTCTGGTTTCTATTCTTTCGTTACTTTATCCACTTAAGTAATGGGTCATGGGATCGTAGGAAGTGTCCCCCCTTGTCATCTGCCTAGGCGGTCATGTTAATTAATCGCAAAAATTTATGCCTCATGTGTATTCCTCCTAAAGTTGTCGGGCCCATTAAGTAGTGTGCATCTCGCGGATGGATCTACAGCTTTCGCTATTTCGCTAGGCAAAGTTGTGCATAGTTTAAAACCAGCGAAGTTGCAAAAATGACATGGCATGCCAACTAGGTGGTCTAGCTGGTCAATGAGGGCGAGTAAAATGGCGGCACGCAGCATAAGCTACAATAGTTAGCAAGTTGGGATTAAAGGTTAAAAGGCGGGTCCCAGAGGTGAGTCACGTCACAGGTTAGGAGATGACATGGTAGATATAGGTGTCAAGAATTAATTGGAGCCAAGTGCTTTCTCTCAGCAAATAAAAAAGTGACATGTCAACTCTGAAGATGATTGTATGCCAGGTGTTCAAAGTGAGTCAGAGGGCCCACCCCTCCCGAAGCCTATTCAGATGGTTAAAAGCCGATCAACTAAAAAATGATCTGATGGCCCACGCTATTTCGCAAGGGTAAGATGATCGTGCTTTATACCCTACAAAATAGCGAAAGTGAACGAGGACTGTCCATGTGTCGTGATGGATGGTAACATGTCCAGGGACACGTGGTCTTAGAAGAAATCCATGGGCCCACCAAGGTGTACTCGACGGTATAAGAGAAAGACATGTGGCCAGCGTTAAGTCGAATGTGAAAGGCATTTCAAGGCTAGTGGTTGAGTGCCACGTGGTAGCAAGTAGCCAATAGAGAAGAGGGACCCAGCGCGGAGCCAAGGCTGTTAGTTAGTGTAACGGTTGACCAAGTTTCTTTTCATCGGACGGTCGACGCTATTTCGCAGGACCAAGCTGCTCGATAGTTATGCTTCGTGAAGTTGCGAAAGAGTGAAAAGAAAGACTTGCAGGAACATTGTGAGCCATTGGAGCGAAAAATACGAATTCTCCTATGAATTCAATTTTGAAGGGACGGCCAAAGCATGCAGAAACAATGTTGTAGTTAAGACCCTGGGTACAATATATGATTTCCTATCAACCGGATGAAGATATCTTCTTAAAGAATTATTGCAAAGGAGTGGATGTAGAGCTATCTTCTTCAGGTATAGAGCAAGTCAATTCAGTTGCAGAGCAAATTCCTTCAAGTTAAGAATAGGTTTTCTTGTACTCTTGTGTAGCAATTTTTGTGTGGTGTGTTTCAAATAAGATATTGATTCGTCACAAAATTATTTAGAGGCGGTATTCATTTCTTACATTTTTTAAATGGAACCTAAAAGAGAATTTTCTGCCAAAGTCAATTATTCAGAAAGAAGTATCTATGATGATTTTCTTGAACAGTTGACATTGTCAACTAATCAAGCATCGAAGGCAAAAGAATTAGTGCCTAAAGCTCCCCGTTTGAAAATAGGAGAAGGACTGTATGATAAGGGTAACTGGTTGAGAGACCCACAAGTTGGATTTTCTGGGTTGGGGTTATTTAAGGTTGGATTTGGAATGAGAAATTCTTCGGCCCCACAAAATAGTATTTGGGAATTAGATGTTGGAAAATTGGTAGTCCCAGGGGTATTTATGGACATAGATTTGTTGACCCAAATTGCACTCAACTATGATCCAGTCACAAGAAGCATTCGGGATATAAATGGAAAAACCCTTATTGAGATTAATGCTGAAGAATTCAGAAATGCTTTTGGGTTTAATGAGTTTACCAATTTTCTAGAACCCATAAATTTCAAATCATTAGCTCAAATTTATAGTGCACAGAGGAATCATCTCAGGAATGGGCCACTCAAGGAATTTTTTGTAAAGATAGGTGGGTTGACAGTTGTAGGACCCAACACAGAGGAGCCCTTTTCATTGAGTATGTTCACCCTTAGGGCTAAGGGAATGTATTGGGCACTTTGCCAAGTTTTGGGAGAAGATGCTGAAGCAAATATGCCCAATCACTACCTATTAATGATTGCTCAGATTTTGAATCTTTCTCTTGCAATTACATTTGACTATGCTTCTTTCATTGTTGATGCTATCCATGGAGGGTTAATAGGAATAAAGAATGGAAAGGTGGATAGGCCTTTCCGATGGTACTCACTCCTGATGCATCTATTTCTTTTAAAAGGTGGTGATTACTTTGCCAGTGGATTGGACCTTGTCAAGGAGAAAGAAGGAGAAAAGATGTCAGTACAACTATGGAGTACTATGTTGTCATGGGATAGAGAGGATGCCAGTTTCTTGAAGCTTGACAAATACTTTGCATCTAAGATCAGGACTCTCCTCTGCTCAGAGAACCCAAGAATCCCCAAGGTTCTTTTGGAATTCATAAGACCAAAAGAATTCGCAGAGAACATAAAAATTGTTCACAATTGGGGTGACAATTATTTGTATCCAGTCTCAATAGTTTTCAGAGTGTTTGGTTTTAGAGGCACCCCATTCTTGCTACCTTATCAGGTCCCTCTCAAGGTGGGAATTGCAGAGATCCTTAGATAAATTGGTGGTGTACAAGAGGCAAAACTGACAGGCAGGGGTAAAGGGACTATTTTCTCTATAGTTACCATAGCCCACCAATTTGTAATAACAAAAGGGGGTTGGAATTGCTTTGAGGATTTTCTCAAGCCTTATCATTTGTCTTCTGCAGTATCTGGGTGTGCTGATCCAGAAGACTTCTTCATCGACATGTTTAGAAAGAGAGAAACATGCAGAGATAGGCCCCATCAATTTTAGTTTCCTGAAGACCTCATCAAAAATGAGTTTGATCTAGATGAGCAAGAGTTGAGGAAAGAGAAATGGGTGGCTTATAAGAAAGCCTTGGATTTCGTGCATCAGTTTGATGCCAGCTATGACCCATTGTCTATCTTTTTCCCTTTGGAGGAGAAAATAAAGTTTTTAATTGTTTGTTTTGAGGATGTGATGCAGACCCTGAAGGAGAAGTGGGAAGTTGTAATCAAAGGCAACCTTGAAAAGGAAAGACTAGTCCTAAGTAGGTCAGCTTCCAGCAAAGTAATCCCTCTTGGTGATTATACACTGCACAAGAAATCTAGCTACAGTGTGTTGATGCCTACAAAAGGGGGGCCCTCTACCTCTAAAGGAAAGAGGAAGATACAAGATGTCATTGACATCCAAGAGAGCCCAAAGAAGAAAAGGGTAGGGAAAGAAGAACAATCAAATGCACCTTTGTATTCTCCATCCCAATCCCCTATCCAAATAGGAGATGAGCAAGCAGTAGCTGAGAAACTCCTACAGTTAGGCAGTCTAGGGGAAATTGCCTACACTTATGATGAAGTGGAAGAAAGAATGCCAGAAGAACCCTTTGCTGCTGAAATGGACATTACCACCACTAAACTCAAAGGCCAGGAGTGGGATCCTAAGATAAAGCACGCAAGTAATGCCTCCTTGGCTGACAACAATTTTGTCACATCAGAAGCATTTATGCAGTTTATATGGAAACAGAATATAGATAAATACAATGCTAGATGTGAAAAGAGAAAAGTTGAGTAGCCTAATAAAGATCCAGCCCTGGTAGAAGAGGAAATAAAGCAAGAGATGATGGAATAATTCAAAACCATCAGCCCAGAGAAAGGGAGAGATATGGTGGCACAAGCTGGAGTGCTTATTTTACCCGAGTGGGATATAGCAGATGCCCTGGTACTAGACGCGGTGAGGAATGAAAATAAACCCATGGAGGGAATTACTTTTAGTAAGGATAATGCTGCACTCATCATGTGGTCTCTCAAGAGAAATGAGAGTAAGAAAAGCAAAGATAACCAAGGGTCAAGTTACCTTGGTGGGATGATGGTGAAGAGAGTGCAGAGTACAGGGGTAGTGGAAGCTGCTAGCACTATGCTAGAGACTGCAAAATTTAGTGTTGTAGTAGCAGAAAAGGAAGCCAAAGAAAAAGAGATCCTCCAAGTCAAGTTGGAAACAATTTTGAAGGCCTATAACAGTGCTAAGGAGGAGGTAAAAGGTAAGGATAACATCATTGCTAAGCTGCAGAGTTAGTTGACTGGACAATACCATCAAGGTGAGTCTTCAACACTGATGATCTCCTCTTCTCCTGCAAGACCTCCACCTACTAGCCCTATCATTGAGTTTCCACCATCTCCAGTACCCTCCAGCTCTTAAATGGTTGAGATTACTCCTCAAGAATTAGAAAATTTAAAACAGGCTCAGGCCTTATATGCAAAGAAGTATGAGGAGAGAGTAAGGGCTACAATTTCTAGTTTTGCAGATACAATGAATGCCTCATTTCTTTACAATAATGTAGGTAAAATTTTGGATATATGGAATGAGCTCAGGGAAGATAAGGCCATTTTGACACCTATTTTTGACAAGTGGAGGTCTAGGCAGCAATATTTAGAGTTTATATGTGCATCTTATGATGAAGCAGGGGCCAATCCTATCATTAAATCCACTTCTGACATCACTAAAGATTTAGTACAATTAGCAGCAAACGTGGGTAATGTTGATAGGAAAGTTAATTTGTGCAAAAAGGAATATACTGATCAAGTTTTTGAGTTGCTCCCAGGAGTTTTTGCTAACCCAAACCAATTAAAGGATACAAAAATATGGCTTAAGGAGGTAGAAGCCAAATTCTCAGCAAGAATTAAAGGAATTATTGATCTAGATGATGCTTCTTTCTTTGTTGTTACAATACAGGAAATAGAGAAAATCAAGGCACATTATGGTTTTCTCAATTCAGAAGTCAACAAATTGAGAAACTCCTAGAAAAGGTTGACCAAGGCTAAAGCTAAGGTGATTAATTTCTCATGGCCTACCGATGATGTGTATGATGAGTGGACCACAAAATATGCCACCCATGATCTAGAACAGTTGGAGAGCGCCCCTGAAAAGGTAGAAGAAGTTACAACCGAATAGCCTATTGAAAAAACTGTAGAGGCCAAAAAGAACTTGTAACTGTTTTTGTGAAAAGCTTGTAACTTCTTTGTTTTGAAAGAAATGATTGTAACAAACTCTCCTCGAGAAGTCCGAAGCTTTGTGCATCCATGTTGTTATAACTGGATACCAGGACTAGAGGAAAAGGGATCGCAAAGAATTGTAAGAAAACGTTGCTGAAATTCATAGCTGAGCTTTTCTAAGTGTAATGGAGAAAATTCCAAAGTTTTGTAATACTTCTTTGAAGAATAATATCAATATGTAGACCATCGGCTTTTGAGTAAAATTTGTGTTGTCTTCAAGTATTCCTACAATTTGTTTACTACTTTCATTCTGAATAATCCAGGGTTATTTTGTTTGAATGAGGTTGCAAGGCAATTTTCAATAGATGTGTTCGCTAGCTTTTCTCTTTAGGAGGGAAATTAAAGATGTAGGGATCATTCCTACCGGTGAATTCTTTGTAGGGAACTTTGAATCTTGATGATCATGGTTTAATTTGATATGCATAAATTATTATAAGTGTTAGGCACATATAAGGATTAACAGAAGTCGAGCCAATGGGATGTGTGAAGGTATTTTGTTTTGAGGAGTATTGTCTGAATTTTGGATGACTCTGTGACCTTGGATATGGCATTGGTATTGATTGAAGTTGTCTATTACATGTTTTGTTGGTCTTAATACTGAATATAAGTATAATTTGCATTCTTTTGTTTCAGTTGGTTTCAAGGTGATTAAATCCACTGGTTTTCTGGACTGGTTTGCTGTGGGTTTATGTTTGAAAGTGTGAATTTAGTTCACAAAGGTATACCCACCTAGACTCTGAGCAAGTCCGTAGTGTAGAAGGTTTAATTAAACCTTGTCATATGTTGTCTTGAGAATTTCCTTATATTTGATATCTCTTCTGCACCGAGTTCAATCATATTATATTAAGGATGTTAAAGAGAATCAGATTTTGAAGACAACAAAAGTGGCGACTCTGTTGGGGAGAGTCACAATAAAGATATAGACGTAGATCTGTGTTGAGGCTTATAAAGAAAATTGTTCTGTGTTTGTGGATTAGACTTCTTGTTTTCATAATTCCCATAGTTTTGTGGGTGGTGACTTTGTTACTTTTGAACCAGCCCTTGTGAGATACAAATATTTCTAAAAGGAAGACAAGCAAGATGCAAGGAGCAAAAAACACAAGATCATTCATGAAGAAACATCCTCATGAAAGCTTGCAAGAAGGTCTGCCAGAACAGTCACAGAGAGGCCAGAAGATATTTGTGTTGCATGAGCCATCAAATGCTACTTGGGTGCAGAAAAACAATAATACTAGTAAGATGCATGATCGACCTGTTTATGCAAAGTCTAATTCATCTTCCAGAGATTCAGAACATGATATATTAGGTTTCCATTTGGGATTGTTTGGAAATATTGATAATGCACCTATTTTAAATCAAGATTTATCTCATGTTAATTTTTTTGCAAGAGATAGAACCAGTTCAAATGCAATTAGACACTCTGTTCCTAGGACAATTGATGGGAACATTAGTTTGATTGACATAGATCAAGTTAATGCATTAGAATCTGAAGAAAACTTCCCTGATGAGGATAAAGTGTCTCAAGAGATTGAAGACTTAAATAGAAGAGTCCATCACTTAATCTCCCTAAGAGCCCAAAAGGAAGCAAATAAGGAGAAGGAAGTCAAAGCCAAATTAATGGAAAGGGATAGGCTCCTTAGACAGATAGCTAATCTTGAAGTACTTGCTAAGGAGAAAGAAAAAAGTGATGAGGAAGGCCCTATGATTAGAGAGATTCTAATCCCCAAAACTAAACAAGCTTGTAGGTCAGTAGTTCAGCCAACTAGGGAAGTATTTAATGATTCCCATCTTCCTAAAGCTAATATGGATAAAGGAAAATAGAAATGGGTAGATGATGGAATAAAATCTAAAACTGTAGAAGAGATCTCTCATAAGCTTTTAGCACATGAGAGAGAAATGGAAAGGATGAGGAAAGAAAAGGAAGATCTCCAAATGGAATTAGAAAAGGCTGAGTTAGAAGCAGTGAATCAAGAAGTAAAAAGAAATATTAATTACTTAAAGGCTCCCTTCATTACATTCTCATCAGAAGATCTTAGCAAGCCTAATTCTCAACATATTTCCCTTCCTCAGGCTAATACTCAACCTGCAGTACAAGCTAATATTGCTTCAGTAAGTCAAATCCCTGTGAATAAACAACACACCCAAATACCTCAATCTCCAATCCCAAAAGTTAAAATGACCATGGGAAATAATAATGCTATTACCCCTTTTCAAAGAAGACCAATCAATTTAGAGCAATATAGACAATTGTTCTTTGATGGGATCCCCGGATATCCAAATCATGTTCCCACTGAGTTAAGAGATAGACTCCATAAATTTGCTGGGAACAATGCAATTAGTGTTGAGGAACATCTAAAATCTTTTGGGGATCTAATAAACGATTATGAGATAGTAGATGAAGATGTTATTATGAAACTGTTTGTTCAATCCCTAGTTGATGATGCAAGAGATTGGTACAGAGGTCTCTTGGTTAATAGCATAGAGTCATGGGAATATTTTAAAAATTATTTTCAAGAGAAGTATGGTGACAAGACTAATGTGAGTTTCATGCTAAATGCATTCAACAACATCAGAAAATCTGAAAATGAAATGGTCACTGATTTCAATGCCAGATTCCAGAAAGCCATGCACAGATTGTATCAAGTGATGAGGCTAGATGATAACATGTGTCTTAATACATATTACAATACATTTGATTCCAAGATGGCCTATATTTTGAGGGATAAGAACCCACATAACTTGAGAGATGCTTTTAGAATTGCCATAAATGTAGAAAGTAATAGAAAAACATCTGGGAAGTTGGGAAGAAGGATAGATGGTAGATTATGGAAAGAAACCAAACAATAACCTAATAAAGTTGCTAAGGAAGATGATAAGATAGAGAAATTGGTTATTGCTATGAAGGATCTGACTGCCAAGGTTAACAAAAATGATAAACCTCATTATAACTGGCAAGATAGACCCCCTAGATTGCATGATATGCCATATAATACCAATTGGAAAGATGGCAAGCCCCAAATTGAGAAGCCTAAAATTGCCCAAAATCAAAACACTCCAAATCCCTTGAAAGGGAAAACTGTTCACAATATAGAAAATACTCCTTGGTGTATTTCTTGTGATGGACCACATTCTCCTCATCAGTGTGTAGTGGCTCAAGCTCTTGAAAAATCTATGAGACCAGAAGCAGAGCTTGACATTAATATGTTTGAAACCATCATAGAAAGTGATGAGGAATCTATGCAGAGTAGATATAGTGATGTGCTAGATGATGAAAGATCGGTGCAAGGATAGTTAACCTTAGATTGGCATCCTACATTGAATGTGGTAACAATTGAGGATGAAGAGGTTCATCTTAGGAGGCCTAGTGAGGAAGATGTTGGAAATCTCACTAAAGCTACAATTGCCAAAGCAAAACACAATTATAACTTGAAAAGCACTAAGAGAGATACTGATCAGGGTGAGTCGGGTTCTATGTTCATAAAGGAGGTCACTAAGAAGGGGGCATCAAGTAACACTACCATTGTTCCTAAGGTAGGTCAAGAGAAAGAGGAACAAGTTAAAGATGTACCCAAAGGCAAAAATGATAAAAATGTTGATGATGTACAAGAAGCAGCAACAGTGAAAAAGGCAAGCCAGTTCAAGATAGAAAGGGTCAGAACTAACACTGAAACATGCAATAATTCTACATTTGACATGGCCCAAGCTCTTACTCAAATGAAGGTCACTGTTCCCTTGGTAGAATTACTAAAGATTAAAGAACATAAGGATACAACTTTGTCTCTATTCTCTAGTATATCTGACAGTGACACAGTCTTACCCACCGGTTTAGCTAGAGTTAGAAAGGATCAAGAGTTCCAAACCCCAAAGGTTTATGTTGGAACCACTATCACTCAAGAGCCCTCACAGGTAGATCCCTTCTATGTTACCCTGTTAGTCAATAACCAGCTGATTAAAAACTGCATGATAGATTTAGGGGCTGCTACTAATGTAATGCCTTATGGTGTTATGAAGGAATTAGGATTATCAGTAACCACTGTGTATGGGAAGTGCTATGCCATGGATAACAGAGAAGTGCCTATGATAGGCACAATGAAAGATGTAGAAGTAAAAATAGCAGCATTGCCTGAAGCCACTTACAAAATGGATGTTATTGTTACTGACACTAAACACCACTATGGTATTTTACTTTCCAAGCAATGGGTAGCAGTATTAGGGGGAAATGTCCAACTGGACTTATCTTATGCCACCATTCCTATTAATGGTAATCAGGTCAAATTGTACAGAGAGCCACGAGCTCCTAGGGTAATAGAAAATGTAGTCCCTAGTATGCTTAATTGTATGATTGATGTAGACCTAGATAACTTCAGACTTCAACCAATTTTACCTCAATTGAAGAATACTGACCCTATTGTGATCGAGTTACAAGCACAACAATATGGATTGTGGCAGATGTATTTTGATGGAGCTTGCTCCAAGGAAGGATCAGGAGGAGGGGTTCTTTTTGTGTCCCCATCAGGTATAACTTTTAAGTATTCATTTTTATTGGCATTCCAGTGCACAAATAATACTGTAGAATATGAAGCCCTATTACTGGGACTTGAGGTTGCAAAAAGGTATGGAATCCAACTGTTGAAAGTAATGGGGGATTCAGAATTGGTTGTCTCTCAGGTTAGATCTAAATATGCATCCAAGAATGATAGATTAAAGCAGTATAAGCATGTTGTTTGGGATGTTATTGAACATTTTGATGCAATTTCTCTTAATTAGATAGAACGAGCAAAGAATATTATGGCAGACTTCCTAGCTAATGTTGCTTTGAAAAATGATGATGCAACCCTAACTGGTATCTCCACTGTGGAAATAAAATCTAGGCCTGCTATTCCTGACAATGTGTACAATTGGCAAGTTTTTGCTGATGATGAAGACATTCTTAGGTTTATTCAATGTGTTGACGATTATGATTGACAAAAGATTGATTGTAATGCATTGGTGGAAGTGGTAGACAATAGAGAGATAGTGTTTGGAAATGATGTGGTCCAGTTGGAAACTAATGAAATATCTAAAGGTCTGGTAGAGCTGGAGAGCATGTTCAGTTACAATGACAGTCACTTACATCAGCAATCTACCACCAAATTAGAAGAGTTGGAGGAGGTAAATTTGGGGACTGAGTCATCCCCTAAGTTAGTATATATTGGCAAAAACTTACCTCCTCATGTCAGGACTAACCTTATTAATTTATTGAAAAGGTATAAACATGTTTTTGCTTGGTCTTATGAAGACCTAAAGGCGTATAGACAAGATCTTTTTCAGCATGATGTTCCTTTACTTCCAGATGCTAAGCCTTTTAGGCAAAAATAGAGACCTATTAACCCCTTATTAGAAGCTAAGATGCAGCAGGAGTTGACTAAATTAAGGGAAGGGGGGATTATCAAACCAATAAGGCATTCTTCATGGGTCTCCAATCTGGTCCTAGTAAGGAAGAAGAATGGGGACATCAGATTGTGTGTAGACTTTAGGAATTTAAATGTTGCTTCCTTGAAGGATAATTACTCATCCCCAAATATGGAAGCCATGCTATAGAGAGTGACAGGATGTGACCTTTTATCCATGATGGATGGTTTCTTAGGATGTAATCAAGTGTTAGTAAAGGAGTCTGAATAGTTTAAAACAACCTTCACCACTCCATGGGGAACTTATGTTTATGTAAGAATGCCATTCGGATTAAAAAATACTGGAGCTACATTTGAGAGAGCCATGGATGTAACTTTCAAAGAATTCATTAACATCATCATGGTGGTTTATCAAGATGATCTAACTTGTTTCTCTAAGAAGGCTGATGATCATTGTGGACATTTGGAGAAAGTGTTCAATAAAGCCTTGGAATTTGGTGTATCACTAAATCCCAAGAAATGTCATTTTGGGGTCACTGAAGGAAAACTATTGGGACACATAGTTTCCAAGGAAGGGGTAAGGATAGACCCTGAAAGAATTGAAGAAATCAATAAGGTGTCTGAACCAAGAAATGTGAAAGGTATTCAATCTTTTTTAGGCAAAATAAATTTTGTTAGAAGATTCATTGCAAAATTTGCAGAGATAGTGAAGCCTATTGTCAAGCTCCTCAAGAAGGATACCAAATTTTATTGGGATCAAGAAGCCTCAAAAGATTTTGCTGAAATTAAGAAGGCAATTTAGGAAGCACCAATGTTGAAATCTCCTGATTACAGTAAGCCTTTTTCTTTGTTTTCTTTTGCTTCATATCATACGGTGGCTGTAGTATTACTACAAAAGGACAATGAGGGATATGAACATCCCATAGCCTTCTACAGTAAGTCTTTGTAGGTGGCATAACTAAAATATGAGACCATGAAGAAACAAGCTTATGCTCTAGTTAAAGCTATTAAGGCTTTTAGGTCATACTTAGTGAATGCAAATATCATTGCCTATGTCCCACATGCTATAGTTAAGGATATTTTGTCTCAGTCTGAGGTAACTGGGAAGAGATGCAGATGGATCAATAGAATTCAAGAACTCAACTTGGAGTTAAAGATCACCAAATTGGTGAGAGGTTTAGGTTTGGCTAAGCTCATGACTGAGTCTAATCTCATGAATGTAGAAATACATAATGTTGAGGTTAGAGATGCTTCAGTCACTAGTATTGAGAGGCAACCTTGGTACACAGAGATAGTCCAAATTTTGAGAGGTGCTACATTCCCAGAAGAAATGACACATAATCAAAAAAGAACTCTGAAACTCAAGTCCCAAAACTATTTGCTCATTCAGGGTGATCTTTTCTGGAGGAAAAGAGATGGAGAGCTACTAATGTGTTTGGATGAATTCCAAGCTAAACATGTGTTGACTGAAATGCATGATGGAGTATGTGGAGGTCACTACTCTACTAAAACTACTGTTGGTAAGATAATCTGGGCTGGATACTATTGGCCCACTCTATTTAAGGATACTCATGCATATGTTCGGAAATGTGACCCATGTTAGAAATTCTCATCCAAGCTGAAGTATGAAGGAGCCTTACCCTTAAATCTAGTCTCTGTAGAAGCTCCTTTTGTCCAGTGGGGCATTGATTTTATTGGAGAGATTATTGAGAAGTTAGGGAGAGGTCATAGATGGATCATAGTGGCCACTGATTATTTCACAAAATGGATAGAAGCTATCCCTACAAGAAGAGCTACTAGTAAAGTTGTCATTGATTTCCTGATGGATAATGTTGTAACTAGATTTGGAACACCTAGAAAATTGGTGATGGATAATGCCATGTGTTTTAGATCAGAAGAGTTTGTAGGCTTTTGTACCAGTCATGGTATACTCATGTCATACTCTTCACCCTATCACCCTTAGGGGAATGGACAAGTAGAATCTAGCAATAAAAGCCTTTTGAATATCATTAAGAAAATCTTAGAAGAGAATAAAAGATCATGGGATCAAAAATTGAAGTTAGCTCTGTGGGTAGATAGAATAACAATTAAGAAATCCATCGAAATGTCACCCTTTGAACTAGTCTATGGTGCCCAAGCCAGATTGCCAGTAAACAATCTTCTTCCAGTTTATAAGTTTTTGCAAAATGAGGACATGGAAATATCTGAACCGATGGAGAATAGAATGATCCAAATTGTAGAAATGGAAGAGCTTAGAGCTTCTGCCCATAAGAGGAATCAGAAGATCTAGTTGCATTCAAAATACCTTTTTGATAAAAGGACATCACTAAGGAAATTTCAAATTGATGACATGGTTCTTCAGTGGAATGCAAAAGGACAAGACAAGGGAAAGCACAAGAAATTTGAATCACTGTGGATTGGCCCTTTTGTGGTTTGTGACTTAAATGGTAAGGATTCATATTTCTTGAAGAATATGAATGATGAAATACAGGAATTTCTAGTGCATGGACAATTCCTGAAGCATTATTTCTCTTAATGTCCATGCACGATAGGTCCTTTGTTTCTACATATTTTGTTCCTTTCTTGTTTTTCTATTTTGGTCTGTTTCTCCAGATGTTTTTGATTCTTCTTGTGTTGACCTTGTAGTCAACCATCCCTAGTCAGAGCCATTGTTATCACTGATTAAAAGTGGGCTTTTCTTTTCCCATAATTGGCTATGGTTTTTTGAAATTTTGAGTAAGGCGCATTTTCAAATGCTTCAGCTCTGTTTTAGGCCTTAAGGGTTTAGGGTTTTTTAATTTTAAATTGCCTAATGTCTATTTAAAACCCTCTGGTTTCTATTCTTTCATTACTTTATCCACTTAAGTAATGGGTCATGGGATCATAGGAAGTGTCCCCCCTTGTCATCTGCCTAGGCGCTCATGTTAATTACTCACAAAAAATTATGCCTTATGTGTATTCCTCCTAAAGTTGTCGGGCCCAGTAAGTAGTGTGCATCTCGCGGATGGATCTACGGCTTTCGCTATTTCACTAGGCGAAGTTGCGCGTAGTTTAAAACCAGTGAAGTTGCAAAAATGACATGGCATGCCAACTAGGTGGTCTAGCTGGTCAATGAGGGCAAGTAAAATGGTGTCATGTGGCATAAGCTACAACAGTTAGCAAGTCAGGATTAAAGGTTAAAAGGTGGGTCCCAAAGGTGAGTCACGTCACAGGTTAGGAGATGACATGGCAGATACAGGTGTCAAGAATTAATTGGAGCCTAGTGATTTCTCTCAGCAAATAAAAAAGTGACATGTCAGCTCTGAAGATGACTATACGCCAGGTGTTCAAAGTGAGTCAGAGGGCCCACCCCTCCCAAAGCCTATTTAGATGGTTAAAAGCTGATCAACTAAAAAATGATCTGACGGCCCATGCTATTTCACAAGGGTAAGATGCTTGTGCTTTATACCCTACGAAATAGTGAAAGTGAACAAGGACCGTCCATGTGTCGTGATGAATGGTAATGTGTCCAGGGACATGTGGTCATAGAAGAAAGTCATGGGCCCGCCAAGGTGGACCTGGCGGTATAAGAGAAAGACACGTGGCCAGCGTTAAGTCAAATGCAAAAGGAATTTCAAGGCTAGTGGTTGAGTCCGACGTGGTAGCACGTAGCCAATAGAGAAGCGGGACCCAGTGCGGAGCCAAGGCTGTTAGTTAGTGTAACAGTCGATCAAGTTTCTTTTGATCGGACGGTCGACACTATTTTGTAGGACCAAGCTGCCCGATAGTTATGCTTCACAAAGTTGCAAAAGAGTGAAAAGAAAGACTTGCAGGAACGTTGTGACCCATTGGAACAAAAAGTATGAATTTTCCTATGAATTCAATTTTGAAGGGATGACCGAAGCATGCAGAATCAATGTTGTAGTTAAGACCCTGGGTACAATATATGATTTCCTATCAACCGGATGAAGATATCTTCTTAAAAAATTATTGCAGAGGAGTGGATGCAGAGCGATCTTCTTCAGGTACAGAGCAAGTCAATTCAGTTGCAGAGCAAATTACTTCGAGTTAAGAATAGATTTTCTCGTACTCTTATGTGGCAATTTCTGTGTGGTGTGTTTCAGATAAGATATTGATTCGTCACAGAATTATTTAGAGGCGGTATTAATTTCTTACGTTTTTTAAATGGCACCTAAAAGAGAATTTTCTAGCAAAGTCAATTATTCAGAAAGAAGTATCTGTGATGATTTTCTTGAACAGTTGATGTTGTCAACTAATCAGGCATCGAAGGCAAAAAAATTAGTGCCTAGAGCTCCCCATTTGAAAATAGGAGAAGGACTGTATGATAAGGGTAACTGGTTGAGAGACCCACAAGTTGGATTGTCTGGGTTGGGGTTATTTAAGGTTGGATTTGGAATGAGAAATTCACCGACCCTGCAAAATAGCATTTGGGAATTAGATGTTGGGAAATTAGTAGTCCTAGGGATATTTATGGACATAGATTTGTTGACCCAAATTGCACTCAACTATGATCCAGTCACAAGAAGCATTCGGGATATAAATGGAAAAACCCTTATTGAGATTAATGTTGAAGAATTCAGAAATGCTTTTGGGTTTAATGAGTTTACCAATTTTCTAGAACCCATAAATTTCAAATCATTAGCTCAAATTTATAGTGCACAGAGGAATCATCTCAGGAATGGGCCACTCAAGGAATTTTTTGTAAAGATAGGTGGGTTTACAGTTGTAGGACCCAACATAGAGGAGCCCTTTTCATTGAGTATGTTCACCCTTAGGCCTAAGGGAATGTATTGGGTACTTTGCCAAGTTTTGGGAGAAGATGCTGAAGCAAATATGCCCAATCACTACCTGTTAATGATTGCTCAGATTTTGAATCTTTCTCTTGCAATTACATTTGATTATGCTTCTTTCATTGCTGATGCTATCCATGGAGGGTTAACAGGAACAAAGAATGGAAACATGGATAGGCCTTTCGGATGGTACTCACTCATGATGCATCTATTTCTTTTCAAAGGTGGTGATTACTTTGCCAGTGGATTAGACCTTGTCAAGGAGAAAGAAGGAGAAAAGATGCCAGTACAACTATGGAGTACTGTGTTGTCATGGGATAGAAAGGATGCCAGTTTCTTGAAGTTTGACAAATACTTTGCATCCAAGATCAGGACTCTCCTCTGCTCGGAGAACCCAAGAATCCCCAAGGTTCTTTTGGAATTCATAAGACCAAAAGAATTCACAGAGAACATAAAAATTGTTCACAATTGGGGTGACAATTATTTGTATCCAGTCTCAACAATTTTCAAAGTGTTTGGTTTTAGAGGCACCCCATTCTTGCTACCTTATCAGGTCCCTCACAAGGTGGGAATTATAGAGATCCTTAGACAAATTGGTGGTGTACAAGAGGCAGAACTGATAGGCAGGGTTAAAGGGACTATTTTCCCTACAGTTACCATAGCCCACCAATTTGTAATAACAAAAGGGGGTTGGAATTGCTTTGAGGATTTTTTCAAGCCTTATCATTTGTCTACTACAGTATCCAGGTGTGTTGATTCAGAAGACTTCTTCAACGACATGTTTAGAAAGAGAGCAACATGCAGAGGTAGGCCCCATCAATTTCAGTTTCCTGAAGACCTCATCAGAAATGAGTTTGATCTAGATGAGAAGGAGTTGAGGAAAGAGAAATGGGTGGCTTATAAGAAAGCCTTGGATTTCGTCCATCAGTTTGATGCCAGCTATGACCCATTGTCTATCTTTTTCCCTCTGGAGGAGAAAATAAAGTTTTTAATTGTTTGCTTTGAGGATGTGCTGCAGACCCTGAAGGAGAAGCGGGAAGTTGTAATCAAAGGCAACCCTGAAAAGGCAAGAGTAGTCCTAAGTAGGTCAGCTTCCAGCAAAGCAATCCCTCCTGGTGATTATACACTGCACAAGAAATCTAGCTACAATGTGTTGATGCCTACAACAGGGGAGCCCTCTACCTCTAAAGGAAAGAGGAAGATACAAGATGTCATTGACATCCAAGAGAGCCCAAAGAAGGAAAGGGTAGGGAAAGAAGTACAATCAGATGCACCTTTGTATTCTCCATCCCAATCCCATACCCACATAGGAGATGAGCAAGCAGCAGCTGAGAAACTCCTATAGTTAGGTAGTCTAGGGGAAATTGCCTACACTTATGATGAAGTGGAAGAAGGAATGCTAGAAGAACCCCTTGCTACTGAAATGGACATTACCACCACTAAACTCAAAGGCTAGGAGTGGGATCTTGAGATAAAGTAGGCAAGTAATGCCTTCTTCGCTGACAAAAATTTTGTCACATCAGAAGCATTTATGCAGTTTATATGCAAACAGAACATAGATAAATACAATGCTAAATGTGAAAAGAGAAAAGGTGAGCAGCCTAATAAAGATCCAGCCCTAGTAGAAGAGGAAATAAAGCAAGAGATGATGGAATAATTCAAAACCATCACCCCAGAGCAAGGGAGAGATATGGTGGCACAAGCTAGAGTGTTTATTTTACCCAAGTAGGATATAGCAGATGCCCTAGTACTAGACACAGTGAGGAAGGAGACTAAACCTATGGAGGGAATTACTTTCAGTAAGGATAATGTTGCACTCGTCATGTGGTCTCTCAAGAGAAATGAGAGTAAGAAAATAAAAGATACCCCGGGGTCAAGTTACCTTGGTGGGATGATGGTGAAGAGAGTGCAGAGTACAAAGGTAGTGGAAGCTGCTAGCACTGTGCTAGAGACTGCAAAATTTAGTGTTGCAGTAGCAGAAATGGAAACCAAAGAAAAAGAGATCCTCCAAGTCAAGTTGGAAGTTTTTTTGAAGGCCTATAACAATGCTAAGGAGGAGGTAAGAGGTAAGGATAGCATCTTTGCTAAGTTGCAGAGCCAGTTGACTGGACAATACCATCAAGGTGAGTCTTCAACACTAATGATCTCCTCTTCTCCTGCAAGACCTCCACCTACTAGCCCTATCATTGAGTTTCCGCCATCTCTAGCACCCTCCAGCTCTCAAATGGTTGAGATTACTCCTCAAGAATTAGAAAATTTAAAACAGGCTCATGCCTTATATGCAAAGAAGTATGAGGAGAGAGTAAGGGCTACAATTTCTAGTTTTGCAGATACAATGAATGCCTCATTGCTTTACAATAATGTAGGTAAAATTTTGGATATATGGAATGAGCTCAGGGGAGATAAGGCCATTTTGACAACTATTTTTTACAAGTGGAGGCCTAGGGAGCAAGATTTAGAGTTTATATGTGCATCTTATGATGAAGCAGGGGCCAATCCTATCATTACATCCACTTCTGACATCACTAAAGATTTAGTACAATTAGAAGCAGAGGAGGATAATGTTGATAGGAAAGTTAATTTATGCAAAAAGGAATTTACTGATCAAGTTTTTGAGTTGCTCCCAAGAGTTTTTGCTAACCCAGACCAATTAAAGGATAAACAAATATGGCTTAAGGAGGTAGAAGCCAAATTGTCAGCAAGAATTAAAGGAATTACTAACCTAGATGATGCTTCTTTCTTTGTTGTTACAATACAGGAAATAGAGAAAATCAAGGCACATTATGGTTTTCTCAATTCAGAAGTCAACAAATTGAGAAACTCCTGGAAAAGGTTGACCAAGGATAAAGCTAAGGTGATTAATTTCTCATGGCCTACCGATGATGTGTATGATGAGTGGACCACAAAATATGCCACCCATGATCCAGAATAGTTGGAGAGTGCCCCTGAAAAGGTAGAAGAAGTTACAACCGAACAGCCTATTGAAGAAACCAGAGAGGCCGAAAAGAGCTTGTAACTATTTTTGTGAAAAGCTTGTAACTTCTTTGTTTTGAAAGAAATGATTGTAACAAACTCTCCTCGAGAAGTCCGAAGCTTTGTGCATCCATGTTGTTATAAATGGATACCAGGAGTAGAGGAAAAGGGATCACAAAGAATTGTAAGAAAACGTTGCTGAAATTCATAGCTGAGCTTTTTTAAGTGTAATGGAGAAAATTCCAAAGTTTTGTAATACTTCTTTGAAGAATAATATCAATATGCAGGCCATCAGCTTTTGAGTAAACTTTGTGTTGTCTTCAAGTATTCCTACAATTTGTTTACTACTTTCATTCTGAATAATCCAAGGTTATTTTGTTTGAATGGGGTTGCAAGGCAATTTTCAGTAGATGTGTTCGCTAGCTTTTCTCTTTAGGATGGAAATTAAAGATGCGGGGATCATTCCTACAGGTGAATTCTTTGTAGGGAACTTTGAATCTTGATGATCATGGTTTAATTTGATATGCATAAATTCTTATAAGTGTTAGGCACATATAAGGATTAACAGAAGTCGAGCCAATGGGATGTGTGAAGGTATTTTGTTTTGAGGAGTATTGTCTGAATTTTGGGTGACTTTGTGACCTTGGATATGGCACTGGTATTGATTGAAGTTGTCTATTACATGTTTTGTTGGTCACAATACTGAGTATGAGTATAATTTGCATTCTTTTGTTTTAGTTGGTTTCAAGGTGATTAAATCCACTAGTTTTCTAGACGTGTTTGTTGTGGGTTTATGTTTGAAAGTGTGAATTTAGTTCACAAAGGTATACCCACCTGGACTCTAAGCAAGTCCGAAGTGTAGAAGGTTTAATTAAACCTTGTCATATGTTGTCTTGAGAATTTCCTTATCTTTTATATCTCATCTACACCGAGTTCAATCATATTATATTAAGGATGTTAAAGAGAATCAGATTTTGAAGACAACAAGGGTAGTATTAGAAGTCACCATTCCTTGAATAGTATGGATCGGCATACGAGTAATGTCGGCGCGAAGCGAATTTAGCTTCTCTATTTTGAGGAAAAATATAGTTATATAATGAAACTGTATTCAAGGTGTACTCAATACTTTCCCTTTTGATGAACCAATTTATAAGGTTTATGTGTGCCAACCTATTCCTCTCCTTTATTTGAGCATATTGATGGTAGTTCTTGAGCATAGTGATAGTGCATCCTGGAGGATCTTTTGCCTTGTCTTCATGAAAGGTATGTTATTTTCATATGAGTTGCCAATTAGCCAGCATTGGTAGACATATGGGTGGACTACCTTAGCCATGTATACCTCTAGCTTATAGTGAGTATCCTGAGAGGTACACTACTATGCGGGGTGTGACCTATGCGTGCCCTTTTCTGCGAGTTACATTGCCATGCAAGATACGTCCATTATGTGCCTTTTCCACTTGGAGTATTGCCACATCGTGCTGAGACATGATGCGAGATGTAGTAGACATTACCATGCATCCTACTGACTGGTTTAGGGTAGAGCCATGTCGTGTGATGATGTGATGCAGGGTGATGTCAAGGTGCACATTGCTATGCCATGTGGATGTGTGACTAGGCTGCACCACATGATGAGCTACTACGATAGCTAGATGATTGTTACTTGCTTCCTCATTGGTGGCTAGATGCTAGTCACATAGTGATGTTATGTGCAATTATGATATTCTTATTTATTTACTTGTGGACTAGCAATTTATTTTATTTTGACTTTGAAGGTTTATCCACGATCTTGCGATCTTTTGCTTACTTGATTTGGTGTTGCAATTTCGGATTATTTTCTTGCCTTACTGTTGGAATTGATGATTATTATCTTTATTATTATGTACTTTGGTGGCTAAAGTGGTTTATCCTTATTGTTTTTGTATGCTGGTCTTGTGTTGAAATGTGAATTCCTCTCCAAGCACATAGGAGACAATCTTGGTTGAGTGTATACGAGGAAGTAGACGTAGGGAACCTTGAGGATGGGGGTATGTGAGGCTATGAAACAACTAGGTTCCACTACCTACCTATGTGTGGTGACTATCTCTTGGAGGCTAACCACCTTACGCAACAAGGGATGTTCATGAGGGTCTTGTATGGAAGGTAGCACCGCTATGGTGTGCCCTAGCACCATCAAGCCCTTGAGTGAGATGTTGGATATTTATGATCATGTTATTTGTTCTGAGATTAGGCATAGAGATGTTGATTGTGCATATTATCTATAACCGAGCATTAGACATGCTCAAATGTGGCCTTTTGAGTTGTGCATTCTAGTTATGTGGATGGTTATTATGTGAAATCATGGAGTAAATTGTGTTATCTTGTCACTATGTTATGGGACATAGTCATTGGAAAGGTTTTTATATGTCGGCAAGTGTAAACAATTGTGTTCTACATGTTGCTCTTATTTCATGAAAGCTAACATGGTTGTAGAATTTAAAATTTAAAGCTAGTTCTATGCAATAAAGTTTTATGAAAAAGATGGATTGGTAAAGGAAATTGATAATGAGGGCATGTTTTCTTGTCATATTGGTAGATGAGTATGGTAATTGTTGTTTACCTCTTTTTATGCTTTAATTTGGTGCGATGAAAGGAATAATTTTTTTTGTTTCTTTGCTATGAATATAGATAATTCCAAGAATGTTATAAGAAATGTATGGATTTAGATGTATCTTGTCGATGGATAATGACATTCATAGAGGATTTAGCAATAATGTTTCAATTATTTGTGAAAAGATTCATATGTGCAAATTGATATTTGTTAAATGGGTTTCAGGGCTAATGCGTGTTGCATGTTTTCCGTCTAGCCTTACAACTTCCAAGCGTAAGTCAGAGCCTAGGGGGGGAGGATGTAGTGCCCCTATCCTAGTCAGCTTTGTAAAACTCGTTTGACCTTGGTTGAATTTTTTTGTGGCATTATTGGGTGGTTGATTTACCATTATGTAATGTTGTAGTAAGATATTATGATTATTGTGTGTACTTGTTAATGTGCTTTCGCATCGATTTTTATGTAAGTTTATTTGTTCTCCTGATTCATGTTATTAATCTCGAGCTACACTTTCATTAAATATATATATATATATATATATATGCTTGTGTGACTCATGGTTGCAGGAGATTGCAGGTACAATACCACCTAGGTGCCAAGTTCATCTTCACCTGGATTCACAGGTTTGAGTGTACCTCTTTGGTCCTTAGAGTTTGGATTAGGTGGTCATAAAACCCTCATTTTACCCTAGTCGTTCTCAAGTGAGAGTCATCAGTCATCCATCGATTTCCCTTTTTGTTTGGGCTTGCAGGTTGTGTATCTGGTTGGCTTTCTTGGGTTGTGTGATTTGCGTGTGGTAAAATTGAGTATTTAATCCTAAGTAATTAATTTTATTTAATGTGTGTTTACACATTGTAATTAAGGAACTAAATTAAATAGGTTTCTTTTATGCGATTAATCTTTAATTAAAAAATGCTCTATTCATGTTTGTAGCAAGTTCAATTTAAAGGTTATTTTAAATGATGAATTTATCCAGTTTATGCCTTTTGAAAGGAAAGATTTAATTTATTCGAAATAGAAATAATTTAACCTATTTGTCATTTTGGAAATAGAAAGGTTAATTTCAATTATTTGAGAAAATCAATTTATTATATAAGCAAGTTTGTTTAATGGTTATTTTCAAAATTGTAAATTAAAACATTTGAATGCATTTTGGGAGAAAGGTTAAATAGAACTGGAGAATTGAAAATATAAAATATTTTGCCCTCATTAACATTTTGAAATATAAAAGTTAGTTTTTGTTAGAATTGAGAAAATTAAAAATTAATGAGGGAGAGAAGCATTTTGATTTTTAATTAGAAATGAATTTTTAATTGTGTAAAAATAATTTTACCCTAAAAATGAGTCTTGGTCAAAAATAGTTTTTAACCTATTTTCTGGAGGGGTTTTGGGATGAAAAAAAAAATTGTGGGAAAGTTTTTGGGGGCATTTTGTGGAAGGATTTTGGGTATTTTGGAGGCGGATCTCATCTTCAACACCTCTAGGATAGCATTCAAGGTTGGCATTTGGTTAACCCTTTTATTTTTTGTTGAAATCTGCCTGAATCAATTTCTTCATTTTGGGAAAGAAATGATGTGTTAAATTTAAAATTTTGTGTGTATGTGGGAGTTGGAAGAAATCCGAAATTCCTTTTTGAATCTTGCAATTTGGTTTCTAGATTGTTAAATTAGTTGGATTTCATGCTTTTAGATTAAGTAGATTTGCTAATTTTACCCTGAGAGGGGTTATGCTGACAAAATTTTGCCAGAATGGGTTGCTTGGAAATGAAAATGTTTTGTTTAAAAATGATTGGATCCATTCTCTGTTTTATCTCAGAAAATTTCTGAGTCTATCTTAACACATTTATATGTGTTAATCTCTCTCTTTTTTTTTTTTTTTCTGGAAAATAACTTTCAGTCTCTGTATGAGACTATGAATAAATGAAATCTAGGGTTTTTGTTTTTCTTTTCATGTTTGTATATAAAAAAAAAATGATTAAATAAATAAAACAAAATTTATAAAGTAATTTAATGGCTGCAGAAGCTTGCGACCACAGTGTGGCCGCAGAAGCTTGCGACCCCACTATGGTCGTGGGGACCTGCAACCCCATGGCGGCCGCAGAGACCTACGACCCCATGGTGGTTGCAAAGTCCCTCGTGCACAATGTGGAGGCCATGGGTCTGCATCCACACTGTTGGCCGTAGTCTCCACGACTAGAGAACAACCTCCACTCCTGTGGAGGGAGGTGGGCCCCACAGTTGCCCTATTTTTTTATTAAAAAGAAAATATATCACCTTTTACGATGTGGGTTATATAAAAAGCTTTTAATATATTTTATTAAAAAAAATTAAATAGGTTTTTTAAAATTATTAATTATTATTTAGTATATATTTTATTAATTTCGGATATATATATATAGTTAATTTGTAATGTTTTATTAATTGTGGATTAATATATATACTAATTAATATTTAATTTGTATTTTTCTATATGTATGCAAGGAAATATCAATTTATTTAGAAAATGAATATTTTTTATTTCCCTTAAAATGTATGTTTCCATTTTTGGAAAGTGTATATCTGTGTTGTAAAAGATGAAATTAGATTATTGTTTTTGATCAAAGATGCAAATGATGTTTTATTTTGAAAGTGCATATCGTATTTTTAGTTGATTAATGTTTATTCAATTATATTCTTGTGAATTTGGTTTGGAAATTCATAATGATGTATTTATGTTATTGTATAATGCTAATGAACTATAGTGAGTTAGTAAACCATAAATGTCATGTTTTTAGAAAAGATAGATAGATAGAAATCAAATTAGACAAATTAGAAAACTGGATCAATTGTTGTGTGAAAACAATAGGAAAAAAGATTGTCTTTCCAATCTATGCCTAGGTTTAATTTTATGTATTCGCATTTGCTTAAGAAATGACAAGTCTATGATTTTTTTTTGTTGGACACTGTCGTATGATACTTGCTTATGTCCTTGATCTTGAGTTTTGATTGTTTTCATGTGAGGGTTTTGTATTCGGTCATGTCCTTTATGCGAGTGCTAAAATGTTGGTATGTGGCTAACAATAGCTAGTCATGTCTCTAGTTAGAGTACCGTCAGTCAGTGCACCTCGTATGAAGCCTTGTTTGGCCAAGTGGGTAATCCTATCATATTGTACTATGTTTGCTTGCCTTGTGTATTCCTGGGTTTTAGGAGTTCATTTGAATATGTTCGCTAGTGTGTTGTTGTGTTATCTTTGATAGGAGCACTATGTGGACTCATCCTGTTGTTTATGCCCTTGTGATAACCTGATATTCATGTTAGACTATGGGTTGTGTATGATGGGTTGAGAAGACTTAGTTTCGCGGATGCTCTAGTTGATCTTTGTATTTGTTTCTTATTATGCTCAATTGGATCCTTTTTCCTATTTAGGGATCATTCTTGTATTTATTGACTGATGTGGTCGTATGTATTTTGGTTTATGTACACCTTTATGGAAGGATGTAAATAATGTGAGCCTTATGTATTCTTCACCCTATTAATTTATCAGAGGGGTCTTGCAGTTGAGTAGACCCAGAGATGTAACCCACTAGGGGTGAACTCCGATATCATTCTGGTGTTATGTGTTGTTTATGTTCTTATGTTATCTCTTTAATTTAACATGTATGGATGGCATTATGTTAGAATGTATAATGTATGAAGTTAATCATAAATGCATGTATGTAGTCATCTTATTAATGCAGTAATTTGGATCACGAAGAATGTAAATTTGAATAATAGAATGTGTTCATTTATTGATAATGCAATTAAAGTATGCTCGGAAAGCATTCGTTATCTTATAATGAAATTAGAGTATGTAATGAAATTAGATGCATGACTTATGTTTTAATGAAAGTTTGGGCGAAATGTATGGTTAAAATTGTAATGGATGAACCTAATCATGTTGTCTATATTTCTAACTTTAATGGATGAACCTCATCAAGTTATCTATATTTTTAACCTTAATGGATGAACTCATCAAGTTATCTATATTGTAACCTTAATGGATGAACTCATCATGTTATCTATATTTTCAACCGTAATGGATGAACTCATGGAGTTATCTATAATTTTAATTTACTGAATGAATTATATCCTTGTTTAAAGTAATAACTGATAATTAAGTAAATCAACTTATTTGGATTAATTAGCGTGGGTTGAGTTAAGTGTTGAATCAAGTAATCACATTGGGAAAACCCTTTAGGTGTTAGCTAAGTATTCCGCTGTGTGATCTAAGCTTATGATAACTCATTGTATCATTATGTTGTGTTTAAAACTCTTAAAAAAAAAAAATTGCACTCTACTCTTGAGTTTTAGCCTTATCCATTTGGGGTTTCCTGGTGGGGCATTACAATTGTGTTGTCCATGAGTCTTTGATGTTATATGTTAAGTCTAGTTGTGGTTTTCGATGAAGCCTATGAGTTATAGTGTGGACCAAGAATATTGCAAATGCTACCCTATTTTAGTTACTGTGTTTCTTTGTGAATGTCATATGATGCAATGTGTTATGTTGCATTTTGGTACCAAAGGTTGTCTTGAGAGTGTTGTGTTTTAGGTTGATTTTATTTCAGATTTGACGCCATTGCTTGGATGCAATATTTGAATGGTTATTTGAATATGTCTCATTGTGTTTTGCCATGGGAGTTAATTTGTTATGCTGATGATTTTAAGGACAACAAGAGTGAAGACCCTATTGGATTTATGTTGATTTGGTTGCAGTGGTATTATGACTTGATTTTCATATTTTATTGGTCAAGAGGCTCAACTCTCTTGTATATTGATGTCCTTTTTTCATGAGTATGTGTCTATGCATGATTTGGCATTGTATGATGTTGCATTTCAGATTTATTTGTTAAACTTAGAGCCTCTTGTAATGTTTATTTTGGGTCCATGTAAGGGAGTGGGCTCCTTTGCAACACCCAGGGTCACGAGAGATGGACTATCATGAGGTTCCTTGGAAGGATGCATGAAATCCAGACCTCTTGGGCATAAGGGAGTTTACCTTGTTTAATTAAGTAATAATTAATTAGTGAATGGGATTGGGTGGTTAGATAATTAAAATGATAATAAATGATGGTGTCTCACGACTCAGTCCTAGGGAGGATGTTTTAGGCTGAGAATGAGAAGATTGTGGAGACGGTAAGCCAATCTCCCTTGGTCTCTCATAGGTTGAGATGGCTCTGCATGCCCTTAGGCTAGAGCCTTGTTTTTGGTATGACATGTGATGACACCCCCTTGTACATGAGTTCCCTTGTGTTTTATATTTGCATTTATGCCTTGATGTTTGGTCGGCCTCTAGAAGTTTTCTTGGTTCTGTTGTATTGGTCTTTGGTCCATGTGTATGGAAGTCTTTCTTGACGTTATTCTCTTTTGTAGAAGCGTCAACCTAGGATTATTGTATGTGTTGGGACCTAGTGACATCTCCTAGCTCGAGGGATGGTTCCTTGTAGGTTCCACATTGGCCGGGTGGTTGGAGCTTTTTACCATTGGGTTTTTTTCCCTTCTTGTTGTTTTTCTTCTTGTGCGTGGACTTGGATCTTCTTTGTGATGGCTATGAATTCTTTGGAGCATATTTATGTACTAAAACTTCATTTCATATGAGCTATAATAATTTGTAATAGTGTAGGAACCACTTGTAAGGCTGAGTAAGCCTTGTGTACATATGATTATGTAATAATACCATGTAGGTTAATATTTATCATTAATTAGAAATTGTCATGCCATCTTTGGGCAGCATTGTAATTATGTGAAAGAGTATAAGATTTTGGATGTTTCATTATTGGAATAGCATATTGAAGTATGGGTAAAGGCCCAACATTTATGTTGTAAATTGCCTTATGCTATATTGTATTCAACAATTGTATTGTATGTATTCATTATGGAAATAGATTTGGGCAGCAAATTAAATATTTATGTGATATTGTCTTGACTTGTAATGGACATTTGTATATGTAGATAGATCTAAGTTGTAATGTAGAAAGATGTAAGGATGATATTTCATGTATATGTGAATGCAATATAGTTAGTTGTTAAAACATGTTCATGAGACTCTAAGATTTAAATGGTGATCATTATCAAGACCTTGTTAAAACCATTAGTGTTAGAGAATTGAAACATGGCATACACAATAGTTGCTTTAGCTAGCATCATAGAAACTAAATTAGACATAAGGTTGTAATCTATAATAAAACTTAGAATTATGAAAATGTATAGACCATATTTGATTAAGAAATTATTAGTAACATGTTTGTGACAAACAATTGATGTGTGGTTGGTACAATAACCATTAAAGGGCATAAGCGGATTTTGTATGCATTAGTAAGGTGGCAGCAATAAAACAATCATTGTGCGAACAATGTCAATGTTCATAATGTAATATAAGTCAGTAGTGTGCATGCATTTTATGATAGCAATAGTTAGAATGACATATAGGTAATGTGTTATGTGTATGGGCAGGAATAGCATAGTTGTGATCATAGTAGCTCGAGGTTATATGTCGTTTAAGTGTTGCATCTTGTTTGAGGGCAACAATAAGAACATTATAGTTATGGTAGTAGAACCTCGTCCTTAGTATTTAAGGAGCAAGTATCTTGTAGCATGTAAGTTGTAGATTGAGGGTTGATGGTTATGTATTGCATCATGTGATAGATCATTTAGTTGGATGCATTATAATCATGTAGGCTTAGATGTGTAATCATAAGTATGGTGCATATGATAGAAGCCTCTCATTTAATATCATTCACTAATAAGAGTATGAAGTGCTAAGGCACTAGATAGGCTAAGCATGTAGATTTGTAGGATTGATGGTTCAGACTTCTAGATGGAGCTAGTGTATAAAAAGGTTTGCTTCCTCTTTTAGTTAGACAGTTTCTAAGCATTGTGGATAGTAGAATGCATTGGAGGTTATAGGGTAGCCTATATAATACACCTTTGTGTCATGGCATTATGTTAGCTAGATCATTAAGTACATATATGCATTGCCATGTTGATTGTGAATCTAATGTGTGGATTGAGAATCATAAAGTTAGTATGTAAGTATGTGGTGGTGTCAATATACCCTAGGGAGGTATATGAGACTATGTAAACATGTTTCCACTTGTGTCAAAAACATAATTAGAAATTCAATGTAAGATTCAACTAAGATGAATTAAGTATGTTAATTCGTACTCACATTGCCTAGATAAGGTTAAATGGAAACTTATTAGTAAATTTTTTTTTACACTCCATTTCTAGGTTGTTAGTGTAAGTTCCCTAGGGTTTGTTGGTGGGTGCTACATAGTTTGGTATCAGAGCATAACTTATGAGTTTCAGGTTCTACACTGGGTACTCTGGTTATGTATGAGCCCATTATGCTAGTTAGATGTTTAGCATAGGATAGCCTAGTGACTGTATCCCTGCTATTTATTTGTTGTAATTCCTAGTTTAGTGACTTATAGTATTCCATTGCGTCTTGTCTAGTTAGGATGCTTGCTAGGCATAGAGGATGTGGACTGGGAGGTGGACGTGGTCCTGGTGATTGCATGGAGACTCATAGGAATCCTCGCCCAGAGGTTTCAGAGGAGTCACACCATAGTGATCCACACTAGGAGTATCCTGGTGGTGAGGTGATACCATAGTTAGTAGTAGCACTACAAGAGCTTCTTGGTCGTCTAGGGCCAAGGCATGAGGAGGTTAGACAGGGTGAGGATAGACAGGAGGAGTCACACCAGTCTGAGCATCAAGAGAGAGAGTTCTCACATTCTCCTAGGAGGAGAGTTGTTGATGATCAAGAGGAGATAGTAGCCAGTCACATGAGAGACCTATTAAGAGCTCATCCTCCCATCTTTTATGGTTTAGGTATCGATATGGAGGAAGAGACCTGGTTGCTAGACTTGAGTCGGTGTTTTTCTATGAACCTATATAAAAGTAACACGAAGGCTAGGTGTGCCATTATGCACCTATGTGACTTTTCTTCCACATGGTGGCATACAGAGGAGAGGAAGCTACATTTAGAGATTACTATAGTTACTTCGGAGTTTTTCTTAGAGCGGCTCAGAGCTCTATTCTTCTCAGAGAACTGGAGGTAGTGTAAGATTGATGAGTTACATACCCTTAGAAAGAACATGATGATAGTAGATGAGTATGAGTGGAGGTTCTTTGAGCTTAGATAGTATGTAGGAATAGTAGAGGATGAGGTGATGCTTATTCAGCACTTTGTGCAAGGACTTAGAGATTACATTGGTAGAGAGGTTCGCATGTACGAACCTAAGACCTTAGAGGCCGCCATAGAGAAAGAGAGGATTGCTGAGGAGAATCACTCTTCAAGTACATGAGGTGCTACAGGAGGATAGGTAGCTATTGCACCAATTACAAGTATACTATTATAGGTTCTTAGCAATAATCAGTAGGTGTGGCTAGGAGCCACCCCACTTCTTTCCGCAGTAGCCAGGTGTTTAAGAGGAGACAATCATAGGGTCATAATTTTGTGAGAGGTGCTAGATTTCTTTCTGATAGGAGTCGCAACCATCAATAGCATAATAGGAGACCTACTCTTGCTCATCCAGCTCAAAGTTCATAGCCAACCTCTAGTAGAGGCAGTGTTCAGTAGTTGAGTGCTACATCTGGCAGCAGAGTATAGGACAAGAGAGGATTTTTCACATGTGGGAAAGAGGGTCACATAGCAGTTCATTATCCTTGGTGTGTATAACAGACCATAGGACAATAGAGGGCAGCCCTAACAAAGCCCACTATCAGAGATTTAGGCAGGTCCCACCGAGTATTTGCAGCGGTAGATAATCGTCAGGCCAAGCACCAGGCCACTATAGTGGAGACATCAGGTGTGATAGGTGGTATCCTTTGTTCTGTGTTATTTGATTTAGGAGCATCATATTCATTTATTTCTCCTTATTTAGTAGAGAGATGTAGGCTTTATATGACAAAGTAGGATGATAGGTGGCAGATAGAGCGAGCCATGGGAGCTAGAGCCATAGTGGATTCCCTTGTGCTTAGGTGTCCTCTAGTATTGGGAGATTTTCATACCTCAATGGATCTATGTATTATGCCCTTAGGTTCTTATGATGTGGTTATCAGTATGGATTGGCTTGGATTACACCAGGCATAGATAGATTATAGGAGTAAGAGGGTGCAGTGTGTAGATGACAACAGGAAGAGTGTGGAGATTATAGGCATTCAAAGGCCTATCTCTCTTTGCATGATTTCTGCAATGCAGATGAAGAGATGTGCACATAAGAGTTGTCATCTATTTATAGTTAGGATGAGGAGGATAGTATAGAGGAGTTATTGCAGAAGCATCATATCCTTCAACAGTTTGCAGATGTGTTCCAAAATGAGATTCCAAGTATGCCCCCATAGCGAGATATAGATTTTAGGATTGATCTTGTGTCGGGAGATGAGCCTATCTCTAGGGCTCCATACATGATGACCACTCAGGAGTTGAGTGAGATGTGAGTGAAGCTTGAGGAGTTGTTAGAGAAGGGTTTTATCCATCCTAGTGTATCCCTGTGGGGTGCATCAATGTTATTTGTGAAGAAGAAGGATGGTTCCCTTTGATTGTGCATTAACTATAGGCAATTGAATAAGGTGATGGTGAGGAACATGTATCCCTGGCCTCAGATAGATGACTTATTTGACCATATTTAGAATGCAAAGGTCTTTTCTAAAATTGACCTTAAGTTTGGATATCATCAGTTGAGGATTTATGAGGCATACATACACCATACAACTTTTCACACCGAGTATGGGCACTATGAGTTTATAGTTGTGCCATTCAGTCTCACGAATGCACCATTGGTATTCATGAGCCCGATGAATGGTGTGTTCATGACATACTTGGATAGATTTGTACTGGTTTTCTTGGATGACATTTTGATTTATTCCAGGTCAGTGGAGGAGCATGAGGATCAGGTTAGACAGGTCTTGCAGTGTCTTAGGGAGAATCAGCTATACGCCAATTTGGAAAAATATGTTTTTTCAGGTCAGAGGTCAGATTCTTGGGCCATGTTATTTCTGGAGAGGGTATCACAGTTGATACCTTGAAGATTGAGGTGATAGTAGATTGGCCAAAAACCACTAATGTTGGTGAGGTGCACAGTTTCATGGGTTTAGCTAGTTATTACCATATATATGTGCAAGATTTATCTTGGATTTCTCACCCCTTTACTTCTCTTCAGAGGAAAGGGAGGAAATTGATTTTGTCAAAGTGATGTGAGACAACCTTTAGGACACTTAAGGAGAAGTTGACCAGTGCACTGATTCTTGCAGTTCCAGATCCATTAGGTGACTTTGTGGTTTGTACGGATGCTTTGTTGGAAGGTCTAGGAGTAGTATTGATGTAGAATGGTAGGGTGATAGCCTATGAGTCACAAAAACTCAAAGATCATGAGTTGAACTACCCCACTCATGATATTGAGTTATTGGAAGTAGTACATGCATTGGTTCACTAGAGACATTTTCTTTTAGGGCATCGGTTCGAGCTACACATAGATCACCATAACTTATAGTATATATTTATGCAGTTGAATCTAAATGCTAGGCAGAGGCGTTGGATGGAGTTCTTGTGTGAGTATGACTTCGAGGTGAAGTTCATCTAGGGCAAGGAGAATGTGGTAGTAGATGCACTGAGACACAGGAGACATGGGATAACAACAATGACTTTGGAGGTGGATTTGAGGAGTCACATTCTTAGTGTACTACTAGTAGATACAGTATACCAGGTGGTTAGATCAGAGATAGCACCAGGTAGAGCCTTGGAGGGAAGGTGTAAAGGATATTCCATGGACACATAAGGCATTCTTAGACACATGAGATGAATTTATGTTTTGCCATCTGATGGACTTCAAAAATTTATCATGACAGAGGCCCATTGTGCACCTTACTCGACACATCCTGGTGTCAAAAAGATGCATGTAGATTTGAGGCAGCTTTACTTTTGGGCACAAATGAGGAGAGACATAGTAGATTTTATGTCATGTTTTCTTGAGTGTAAGCAAATTAAGGTAGAGAACTGACAATCGATAGGATTTTTGCAGTCATATGGAGTCCTAGAGTGGAAATGGGACATCAATTCCATAGATTTTGTAGTTGGATTGCCTATATCTTCTCATCGACATGATGCCATTATGGTCATCGTTGATCAATTGACCAAGGTTGCACACTTTTCACCAGTTAGATCCTCATATACAAAAGCCACAGTGGCACAGATCTTTGTCAGAGACATCATCAGGTTGCATGGTATTCCACGTAAGATTATATCAAACAGAGATCATGTGCTCACTTCTACATTCCAGACAACAGTTCAACATGATTTAGGGACTTGGCTGAACTATAGTACAACATATCACCCAGAGACAGATGGTCAGATAGAGCGAGTGAACCAATTTTTGGAGGATATGTTGAGGATGTATGTTATGGATCAGTAGTCCAGATGGGAGGATTACTTGTACTTAGTGGGGTTTACTTATAATAATGGATACCATAGCTCCATTGGTATTTCCCCCTACCAGGATTTATATGGGAGACCATGTCGTACTCCCTTGAGTTGGGACAGGTTATAGGATAGGGTAAACATTGGTTTGGAGATGCTATAGGATATGGAGGAGTAGGTTACCCATATCAGAGAGCATTTGATAGTTGCACATGGTAGACATAAGAAATATGCAGATGCTCATAGGATAGATAGACAATTCTAAGTTGGAGACAAGGTGTATTTGCAAGTTCGCCCATGAAAGAGTCCGATCCATTATGAAAAACACTAAGTTGGCACCTTGGTTTGTAGGACCATTTCAGATCTTGGAGAAGATTGACCCTGTAGCTTATCGCCTTGGATTTTTGCCTAGCTTGTCTCACATCCATGATGTATTTCATGTATCTATTTTGAGACCATACCATCCTGACATATCACATATTCTCGATTGGAATGCCTTGCAAGTCGTGGATGGGTAGTTTTCTTTGGATCTCGTGCGCATTCTTTAGCACTGAGATATGTCCCTCAGAGGTCAAGAAGAGACAAGGTAAGGGTCCAGTAGGACCCAAATGATGATACATTACCTACTTGGGAGGATGCGGCGTGGATGAGAGAATTGTACCCCTACTCGTTCTCAGGCTTCTAGGAGTAAGCCTAGGAAAGGGGGGGAGGATGTAATGCCCACTCTTGAGCAGACTCTTGTTTCATTTTGGACTGACTTGATCGGACCTTTATTTTGTACGATGGATAAAATTTGACTTATATGATGCATGGACATTGATTATGACTACTTACATTTTTAGTTGATGATTTTGATGATAGATATTACATGACCTTGTGTTGTTGATGTTAATGACTGTACTCATGACTAGTTATAATTTCTAGATGGTTAATAATGGTATCTTAGTTATCATGTGCTTTGATAGATTTTATGGATCATGCCTCATTTTGGAATGGATATACTAACCCTAGTTTTATTTACTTATGATGCGATGTTTCATGATTTGTATGCTCACTGTATGGATACTATTTGACTGTCTTCATGGGGGAACAACGCCACATCACTCAATGCGAGTGGGATGTGTCATTGTGATATCCCTCCACTTGCCTATCTTGTATGTATATATATATATAGATATATGTATATGCACGTGTCTTTATTGTGGTTGCAAGATTGCAGGTATCTACACATTCATTCCTCCCGAGCAACCAAGTGTGAGCTCCACGGGCTTTACAAGTGCGAGCGTGTCTTTTCCCAATGGTAAATATGTGGTTCAAAGATGTCGTTGGTTCCCTACCCACAATCTAGGTCCCGGTTGTCATGAGTCCTTGTTGTCGGTCTTCATGAATTTCGCCATGTCAAGACGATTGTCGTGAGTTGTGAGTATGTGGCATGGTGAGTTTGATTGCTTAGTTTATTTAATTTATTTAAATTGTGATTTATTGACTATAGTAATAGATTAATTATTTAATCTATTTAATTTAGTGATGGATTTATCATTTAATTTATTTAAATATCTGGGATAAATGATTTATTGTAATTCAATGATTATTTAATAATAAATTATGATTTTTACTAGGAATTTAACTAATGTTTAATTGAGATTTTATTTAATCTTTAATGTTTTCAGTTGATTTAATTATTGCATTTATTAATTATTTCTCTTTAATTACTTTATTTATTTAATACTGATTTTAATTTTAATTTATATATTATGGGTTGATTATTTTACTGTTTAAATAAAAAAAAATTTTGTATCAGGATGAGAGCAATATATTTCTATTTTGATTTTTAATTTTAATTGGATTTTTGAAATCACATAAAAGAATTGGGAAGAATAAGCTATTATATTATATAGTTGTAGAGGGAGAAATATTTAAAAATGAAATGTCTCTATTGGCTGATTATAAGGCTAGGGTTTTTCAATTTCCCTTTTTGGTTTTTATATGTTGTCGTGAATTTCATTTTGGGGGTTCTTCTTTCTTCTTCTTCTGCAACTATTTTTCTGCGAGCATTTTTGGAGAATGTGGGGAATTTGTGGATTGGAGTTTTTGTGTTGGAAGGGTTTTGTGTTGTAGTTGAAAGCAATGGGAAATATTCTTCACCAAAGTCTCTCTTCCATAACACAGGAAAGAGGTTAGCCTCTTTTTTTTTCTTCTTTTTGTATTGTTATCAGATCTTATTGTTGTTTGTCTTCATTGTGTTTGAAATTGCTGGTGAATCCAGGGTAGAATGAGTAGTTTACTTCCTAAATGAGTTTTGCATATGAATGAGGGAATGTAAACTATATTTCTATGAAATCTAGATGTAATTAGTGATAATGCTTGCTATTTGAACTCCATGTTTGAATTTATCAAACTTTCTCTATCAAACCCTTCTTTAAGATTTATGGAATTACAAATTTGGGTTTATTACCTATTGTTATCACTATATTTCTGTCATATTTTTAAGAGGTAATTTGTTTACAATACCCTTATTTTGGATGGGTTGGTGGCTATGTGTCACCCCATACCTTATTTATTCTTTTTAGTAGCTATATTACCCTGTCACCATTTTTGTCTTTTGTTTGCTGTTGAATTTAGTTTTACCCACATTGTGGGTTGGTGCATAGAACCACCCACGACATGGTGGTGTGTTGTTGCACCACCATCATGTCGTCGTGGGTGATTTCCACTCCCTCGTGGCATGGAGGGTGCGGCACCACCACCCTGTCATGGTGGTGCCTATCGACACTCACAATATGGTGAGTGTTGTGACACCTCCCATGTCATAGAGGGTGCAAGCACCACCCCACGACATGGTGAGTGTAGCCGCACCACCATGTCGTAGTGGGTGCAGCAGCACCACCACAATGTGGTGGTGCTCAACACTATGATTTCATATGTCATCCTCTATAGAGAGTAAATCTCTGCTACTGGGTAATATACTTGCCCATTCAGCAGTGTGTAATATTTTATTTCAGTTTTTTTTAATTAGTATTCACCAGTCAATGGGTAACCATGAAAGATGGGTTTTCCCATTCGATGGGCTTATAATTATATTGCTATTTATCATATCCCAGTTGAGCAGGGAATTGTTGAACCAAAACACCCAATTTGATGGGTCTAAAAATGAGTTTGCACATTTTAGTTTATGCTGTCAGTATAGTGTTTTATCTGGTTTAGTGTGTTTTTAGATTTGTCTTAGTGTGAATCCCTGTTGCCAGGTGATAGAAGGTGTTGTGTATGTATTTTGGTAGCTAAATTGGTATTTATTTTTGTTATGCGAATTTACACATTGTGTTGTCCATGAGTCTTTGATGTTATATGTTAAGTCCACTTGTGGTTTTGGATGAAGCCTGTGAGTTATAGTGTGGGCCAAGCATATTGCAAATAATGCCCCATTTTATTTATTATTTTCTTTGTGAATGTCATATGGCATAATATGTTATGTTGCGTTTTGGTACCATAGGCTATCTTGCGAGTGTTGTGTTTTAGGTTTATTTTATTTTCAGATTTGACGCCATTGCTTGGATGCAAGATTTGAATGGTTATTTGAATATGTCTCATAATTTTTTCCACGAGAGTTAATTTTTTATGCTGCTGATTATAAGGACAACAAGTGTGAAGACCTCATTGGATTTATGTTGATTTGGTTGTAGCGGTATTATGACTTGATTTTTTCGTATTTTATTTTTCAAGAGGCTGAAATGTCTTGTATATTGATGTCAATTTTTCATGAGTATATCTCTATGCATGATTTGGTATTGTATGGTGTTGCATTTTAGATTTATTTATTAAACTTAAAGCCTCTTGTAATACTGATTTTGGGTCCATGTAAGGGTGTGGGCTCCTTTGCGACACCTAGGGTCACGAGAGATGGACTATCATGAGGTTCCTTGTAAGGATGCATGAAATCCAAACCTCTTGGGTGTAAGGGATTTTACCTTGTTTAATTAAATGATAATTAATTAGTGAATGGGATTGGGTAGTTAGATAATTAAAAAGATAATAAATGATGGTGGCTCATGACTCAGTCCTAGGGAGGATGTTTTAGGCTGAGCATGAGAAGACTATGGAGATGGTAATCCAATCTCCCTTGGTCTCTCATAGGTTTATATGGCTCTGCATGCCCTTATACTAGAGCCTTGTTTTTGGTATGGAATGTGATGACACTCCCTTGTACATGAGTTGCCTTGTGTTTTACATTTGCATTTATGCCTTGATGTTTGGTCGGCCTCTGGGAGTTTTCTTGGTTGTGTTGCATTAGTATTTGGTCCATATGTATGTAATTCTTTCTTGGTGTTGGTCCCTTTCATAGAAGCATCAATCTAGGCTTAGTGTGTTTGTTGGGATCTAGCAACATCTCCTAGCTTGGGGGGTGGTTCCTTGTAGGTTACACATTGGTCGGGTGGTTGGAGCTTTTTGCCATTGTGGTTTTTTCCCTTCTTGTTGTTGTTTGTTGTTCTTCTTGTGCGTGGACTTGGATCTTCTTCATGATAGCTATGGATTCTTTGGATCAGATTTATGTACTAAAACTTCATGTCATATGAGCTGTAATAATTTGTAATAGTTTAGGAACCACTTCTAAGGCTATGTAAGCCTCAGGTACATATGATTATGTAATAGTAGCATGTAGGTTCATATTTATCATTAGTTCAAAATTGTCTTGCCATCTTTTGGGCAGCATTGTAATTATGTGAAAGAGTATAGAGTTTTGGATGTTTCATTATTGGAACAACATATTGAAGTATGTGCAAAGACCCAACACTTATGTTGTAAATTACCTTATGCTATATTATATTCAACAATTTGTATTGTATGTAGTCATTATGGAAATAGATTTGGGCAGCAACATAAATATTTATGTGCTATTGTCTCGACATGTAATGGACACTTGTATATGTAGATAGATCTTTGTTGTAATGTATAAAGATGTAATGATGATCTTTCATGTATATATGAATGCAATATAGTTAGTTGTTAGAACATGTTCATGAGACTCAGATTTAAATGGTGATCATTATCAAAACCTTGTTAAAACCATTAATGTTAGAGCATTGAAACATGGCATACACAATAGTTTCTTTATCTAGCATCATAGAAACTAAATCAGCCATAAGGCTGTAATCTATAATAAAACTTATAATTATGAAAATGTATAGACCATATTTGATTAAGAACGCATTAGTAACATGGCTGTAAAAAATGATTGATGTGTGGTTGGTACAATAATCATTAAAGGGTATAAATGGATTTTGTATACATTAGTAAGGTGGTAGCAATAAAACAATTATTGTGCGGACAATGTCAATGTTCATAATATAATATAAATAAGTAGTGTGCATGCATTTTATGACAACATTAGTTAGAATGACATATATGTAATGTGTTATGTGTATGGGCAGCAATAGCATAGTTGTCATCATAGTAGCTCGAGGTTATATGTCATTTAAGTGTTGCATCTTGTTTGAGGGAAGCAATAAGAACATTATAGTTATGGCAGTAGAAGCTCATCCTTAGCATGTAAGGAACAAGTATCTTGTAGCATGTAAGTTATAGATTGAGGGTTGATGGTTATGTATTGCATCGTGTGATAGATCATCTAGTTGGATGCATTATAATAATGTAGGCTTAGGTGTGTAATCATAAGTATGGTGCATATGATAGAAGTCTCTCATTTAATGTCATGCACTTATAAGAGTATGAAGTGATAAGTCACTAGATACGCTAAGCATGAAGATTTGTAGGATTGATGGTTCAGACTTCTAGATGGAGCTAGTGTATAAAAAGGTTTACTTCCTCTTTTAGTTAGGTAGTTTCTAAGCATTGTGGATAGTAGAATGTATTGGAGGTTATAGGGCAGCCTATATAATATAGCTTTGTGTGGTGGCATTATGTTAGCTAGATCATTAAGTGCATATATGCATTTCCATGTTGATTGTGAATCTAATCTATGGATTTAGAATCATAAAGTTAGTGTGTAAGTATGTGGTGGCATCAATATACCCTAGGGAGATATGAGACTATGTAAACATGTTTCCGCTAGTGTCAAAAACATAATTAGACATTCAATGAAAGATTTAAACTAAGATGAATTAAGTATGTTAATTTGTACTCACGCTGCCTAGATAAGGTTGAATAGAAACTTATTAGTAAACAAAAAAAAATTCACTCCATTTGTAGGTTGTTAGTGTAAGTTCCCTGGGGTTTGTTGGTGGGTGCTACACAAGTGTTCTTCCCAAGAGGTTCTCACACATGTGGGAGCACACTTTTACCTCTTCCCAAAGCCTACCTCTTGTGACACTTGTCACAAGGATATGAGTCCAATGCAACTCATCTCCTCACCTTCAATCTCAACCCTTCATTTAGCTTTTGATCCTAATCATCCATTTTGAATCCCCAAATCCTATAAATTGGGGCCTCATCCCTTCACAAGTCATCCATAATCTATTACATTATCATGCTACCCTTTTGATTCCATATCCACTTCCATTTCATTATTATGTTTTGAATTTGATTGCATATTCAGTCCATCTTACATCTCTATCCATTATCATCCTCCATTTACCATGTCAAAATAAACATCCATCTATCCATCCTTTTTTATTTAAATGTGAGAGAAATTCACATTCACTATCCACAACCATCTCCAAAACTTAATTTGTTTGTCTTGTAGCAACAAGATTGTGAAGGGGAGGATGAAAAGGAAGAGCTATGGCATTGGGAGCATCATAAGGGAAGTAATGGTCATTTGCTTGTTTATTTTTTGTATTTTCTTTATTGTTATTTTTTATTGATATGCTTTGAAATGGTTTGAGTTCATTGGCTTATGGTTGGGCATATTATATTATGAATTCATATTTATTACTAGTGATCACCATTTTAGTAGCATCACATAGCATTCATGCATTCATCATTAAGCATTCTCAAGCATTCAAGGTAACATTTCATCCCACCATATCCTTAAAGTATCATGGAGAAAATTCATATCAATCTTCATGGAAGCATGTTGATGAGTCCTGAATTTTCCTTTTTTATTAATATATTTTGTGCTCATAAAACTCATAATATTTTGATAATTCTTATGAATGGTGGTAAATTGAAGACTCATATATTATCTATTTTATGTTTTGTCTTGCTAATTAGAAATTAAATTGGAAATAATATTTTGATATAAATATTTTCTTTATGTGGGACAAATTGATGATTATTGCAGTTTAAACATGATTCTATGAAATAATGTGCATATATGTTTCAAAAGTGAATCTATTTCACATTTGATGAGATAGTCGTTACTTGATGGTGCAATTTATTTTTAATTTCACTATGCCATGTGGAGTTCCTAATTGCTCCAATGCACTCCAAGTTTCTTGTTACATTTGTGGTGGGTTTATTTTGACAAGTTGAGTAATGTTGTTTTCAAGTGGAACTCTTAGTTCCACTATTGTGAATTAAGAGATCTTGAGTGGAATGTCTAGTTCCAAGACTTTTATTATAACTTCCATTCACCCATCTCAATTGACATATTTTGTATTTGAATTTAGTATAAGGGTATATTTCCCCATCTTTGTAGTCAAGTTAGAAGTTAGTCTATTTGGGTAGTCTTTTATTTTTCAATATCATTTTCTAGTTAGTTTATGTCAAACACTCTATTGTACTCCCCTTCGAGGGCCCATTTTAATGCAAGTTTGAAGGAATTTGATCTAATTTTGGTGTTGTATGCATAAAATTGTGAATGTAAACTCAAGAGACTAAAAATATGAACTAAGCAATCAACAAACACATATTTCAACCACACTCAAGATTAGGACATTAAGAAGGAATAAAATGAGATAAAGAAAATAGAAGCAATTAATTGCAAACTCTAGAGTATCCTTCAATCTAATAGTCCCCTAATTTGATGTCCTTGGAATCAAGGAACACTGGGAGGGGGGGTGAATCAGCGTTCTGCAATCTTTAACATTATTAATCTGATTCTTCAACCACTTAATGTAAATGAACAAAAGAAAAATGCAAACACATAAAGCAAATATCCACAACACCATAACACTAGGATTTTTACAATATGGGAGAAGGGGGAGGAGCGGGAGGAGCGGGAGCTCAAATTTCAAATTTCCATCAAGGCGGGAACCCTGGTTCCAATGGTGAGAGCAGCCAGATCAATGGTGCTGGTCCTATGGATGATAAGGACAAGCCCCCAGACCTCCTAGTTCCGATTGCTGACTCACAATATGGTGGTACTCTATTTGCCATGACAGCGGATTCTTCAGGGCATCTGGGGGTAGGGTCCAATGGGGGGCCTATGTCACTTGTTGACTCCGTGGATAATGGAAGGAAGGGAAAAAAATGGTCTTCCCTTTTTAGATCTAGACCAACTGGTAAATCCTCCCTTCCTTCTATTAAGAACATTTCTGACCCTTCTGGTGGTAAGTTTGCTATCTCCATCCCTGACCAGGTTCTGGACCATAATATCAACAGTATGTCAAACTCCTTGGTAGGGAAGTTTATGAGTCCGCGCCTAAACATTGAAGTTGTTAGGGCTTTTGTTAATCAAAAATGGGCACTTAAAGGAAATGTAGAGGTCTTGGCTCTTCCCAAAGGTCTTCTGTCTTTCTCTTTTTCGTGTGAAGAAGATAAGGTTAAGATCTTGTGCGGGAGTCCTTGGATGGTGGGAAAGACAACCCTAGTTCTAAGAAAATGGCATCCGAAATTAAATATGAATGACTCTATTCTGGCATAGGTTCCAGTGTGGATAAAACTCCCAGGATTGCCTCTCGAGTATTGGGTAGAAAGCATCTTCTCTGGAATAGCAAGTTCTTTTGGTGAGCTGCTCTCTATTGACCCAGTCACTGCTTCAAAAAGAAGATTAACCCATGCAAGGTTTTGTGTTGGAGTAGCCCCTAAGGCAGATATGCTGGAACAGATTGATCTAGTTTCAAAACTGGGAACCTGGAAGCAACATATAGAATATGAAACTATTCCTTTTGCTTGTTTCCATTGTAAGAAGGTAGGTCATTGGGCAAAATCTTGCCCGAAAAAGCAAAAGGCAGAGCCTAATCAGTTAAAACCTCAAATTGAAAGCCAGAATATGCCAGAGAAAAGGGTGTGGCAAGTTAAAAACATAGAAAATAAGGAAAAAAATCCAAATTGCTTTTCTCCTTTGGGGGAACAAAAGGAAGCCTCAAACTCTATCCTTAGTCCCACTATTCAGGAGGCAGATAGGAATGAAACAACCAAAGCTAGTCCCATAAAAATTACACAAAAAATGGATTTGAACGATCGAAATGATCCTCCAAAAGCAAAAGATGAAGTGGTGGATGACACATATGAAAATCAGGTAGTAGAAGCTAGATACTATCAACCGGAGGAAGGTGAGATCCCAGATCCACAAGTTGAAAGGATAGACTCTTCTGTAGCCATACCTAGTTTTGAAATACAAGAAGCCCAAAAGTGTGCAATTTTGGGATTGAGTCTTTCAGATTCGGATCAGCATTCAAGAACAACAAACATTATTTCAACTGAGTCCATAACTCCTAAATGGGGTAATGAAGATGAAATTTCCAAAATCCTAACCAATCCGGAAGTGGCTCCTGTGTCAGAAACGGAATGGAAGTAGCCTAAACACAAGAGTAAGAAAGTAGAAACACCCTTGATATCCTTGATTAGGAAATCCAGTAGAATAGCTCAAGTTGATGTGGGATATGTCTCCTCTTCCCCAGGGCGACCATCTAATCACAAAGTTAGAGACATGGAGGCCAGCAAGAACATAGCAGATGGAACTCAGAAAACTCTCAAGGAGCTGGGAATTGGTAAGTAACTATGAAGATAATCTATTGGAATTTAAGGGGTCTAAACAATCCCCATAAACATAATATTATTAGGAATATGATAAGAGATAGCAATCTTGACATTTTTCTTATTCAAGAAACCAAAATGAGTAGAGAAAAAGTTGAATCTTTGAAGTTTTTCAAAAATGGTAAAATTAGTGGGGGAAGTTCTGAGGGTGCTTCTGGAGGCATTGCAACCATCTGGAATCTTAACACTGTTAAAGGCCAGGTCATTAATCAGGAAGGTAATTTTTCTTGTATTAAATTTGAGCATCTTAAAGATGGTTTTTCATGGGTTCTCACAAACATTTATGCTCCTAATACCTTAAAGGCTAGAAACTCTATTTGGAAAAGGATAAAATAGGCTAGGGAAAGTTTCAAAAATCTAAGTTGGATGGTTATGGGGGATTTCAATACACCTTTAAAAGAGGAGGAAAAATTTGGAGGCAGCCTGCCTCAGCTGGAAAGTAGGATGGCTCTCATGGATTTTATTAATTCTCTAGCTCTTAATGATTTGGAGATACAGGGTTGTAATTTCACATGGACAAATAGAAGAAATGGTAATGACCTTATTCAAGTGCGCCTTGATCGAACTCTTATTTCTGATGATTGGTACAGTTAGTATTTCTGTTCTTTATCTGCACATATTCGGGTTGGTTCTGATCACTTTCCAATTACTTTTAATGCTGATTTGATCAACAAAAGAAAAAACTATCCCTTTAGATTTGAAAAAATGTGGACTCTTCACCCTGATATTAAAAAGTATATTCAAAAATGGTGGAGTATCCAAGTTGAGGGAACAACAATGTTCAAAGTGGTTAAGAAGCTCAAAAGTGTGAAGGACAACATCCGAATATGGAATAAGAACAACTTTGGGAATATATTTGAGGCTAAGAGAAAAATTCAGGAAAACCTAAAAGAGATACAGGACCAGATCCAGAAGGATGGTTTTAGTACCATTTCTATTGCTGAGGAGAATGAGATTCTTAAGAAATACCATGATATTATTACTAAAGAAGAAATGTTCTAGAAGCAGAGATCGAGATGCATATGGCTCAAGGAAGGAGACAGGAATACAAGATTCTTCCATATGTCAACCATCAAACATAAAGTTGCCAACATGATGAACAAGTTAGTTGTGCATAGTGGGGAGTTGGTCAAGGAAGATGAAATAAGGAATGAAGCTAAGAGGTATTTCTCGGACCTCCTTTCGAGGGATCAAAGTCTGGATGTTGAAGCTCAGTCCTCTTTTCTTCAAAACATTCCTCATCTCATTGATGCCCAAAATAATGTTTTTCTCTCTTCCATTCCTCCCACCTTAGAAATTAAAAATGTTGTTTTCTCCTTTGATGGAAACAAAGCTCCTAGTCCTGACGGCTTCCCAATGCTCTTTTTTCAAGAGTTCTGGGACATTATCGGGACTGATGTTACTAATGGGGTTAAGGAATTAGAAAACTCTTGAAGGAAATAAATGGTACTTTTATTGCTCTTATCCCCAAGATTCAAGGTGTTGATTCTCTGGACAAGTTCAGACCTATTAGCCTCTGCAATTCCTTTTACAAGATCATATCTAAGGTCCTGACCTCTAGACTCTTGTCTATTCTCCCGGATTTTATTAAACACCAGCAGAATGGGTTTGTTCCTGGAAGACAAATTCCCAATTCCATTATTACTATTCATGAGAATATTTACTCTCTTGTTAAAGCGAAGAAGCAGGGTCTCATCCTTAAGCTAGATCTCTCCAAAGCCTATGATAGGGTGGACTGGTCTCTTCTTCAGAAAGTCCTCACTGCCTTTGGGTTTGCCCCAAGAGTTGTGGATCTTTTATCCCAACTTACCACTACTGCATCCTTTGCTGTTCTTGTCAATGGTTCTCCTTCAACCTTTTTCCAAGCTTCGAGAGGTCTTAGGCAAGGAGATCCTATATCCCCCATCCTATTCATTATTATGGCAGAATGCTTTGGACGGACCATGGAAAATTTGGTGCAGATAGGATCCTTTAAGGGTCTCCAACCTTCTTTTGCTGACCTTATTTGTTCACACCAGCAGTTTGTTGATGATACAATAATTATGGGGGATTCAAGCATCTCAAAAGATAAAGTTCTAAAGAATACCTTGTGTAAATATGCTTCTGCAACGGGGCAGTTTATTAACTGGGCCAAAAGTGATGTCTTTTTTATTAACACCCCGAAGAGAAGACAACAAAGGATCAGCAGAATTCTGGAGTGTAAGATTGCTAACCTTCCTGCTACCTACCTTGGTCTCCCCATGGGGATTTCCCCTCCTGACTCCTATTGGAGTTCATTGGTTGATAAATTTCCCAAAAAACTTGCAGGTTGGAAAGGGGCTCTCTTAAGTCAAGCTAGTAAGCTCCTTCTTCTTAAGGCTACTCTTCAAAGTATCCCCATTTATGCTCTTAGCTTATTCAGAATTCCAATCAAGTATGCTGAAGCTATTGAGAAAATTCAAAGAATATTCCTATGGTCTGGGGTGGAGGAAAAGCAAAGAATGTCCTTGGTGGCATGGGATCAAGTCTGCAAGCCAAAAAGCAAAGGTGGTCTGGGGCTTAGGAGGATTTACACTTTAAATGAATCTCTCTTGTCAAAACAAGTTTGGAGATGGTTTAACTTTGATTCTGAATGGTGCAAAATTTGGAGAAGTAAGTATTCTCTTCTGTCCTCTTCTCTATCTTCTTTTCTTAAATCGGATCTCAGTATAAATGGATCTCATATTTGGAACCATGTTTCTAAATGTAAAGAGGTGATTGCTAATGGTGTGACATGGAAACTTGGAAATGGTAGAAAAGTGAGATTCTGGGAGGCTCCCTGGCTTTTTGACAAACCCCCAATGGATTTCTATGAGTGGGCTTCCCATGCCCCCTCCTGTATTGGCTCTTTTGGTACCTTAGTGGAAGATTACTAGGATGGGAACAACTGGCAGAACATTGATAGTATTCATCCCAGTCTCTCCAAGCTCAAAACCCAACTGTCTGCTATCTGGCTGAATAAGGAAGAGGATTCCCTGATCTGGAGATATAACCCCAAAGGTACCTTTACTGTATCTTCAATGTATTGTATCCTCTCCCCCTCCCCTCCTATGAATCCTTTCTGGTCTAAAGCTTGGTTAAAAGGGCTAACTCCTAAAATCAATATGTTCTTCTGGACTATTCTCCAGAATAAGAACCTTACTATTGACAACCTTAAATGCAGAGGTTTTGCCCTTCCAAATAGGTGTGTGTTGTGCTTTCAAGAGGAAGAGTCAGCAGACCATCTTGCCCTCCACTGTTCTTTCTCAACCTCTGTTTGGGAAAGCTTCCTCAAAAGCTTTAGTCTTGCTTGGGTGTTTCCCAGTAACATCAGAGATTTGTTCTCTTCCTGGCAAATTCATTGGACCAACTCTTTTCTGAGGTGTATGTGGCAGCTCTCTCTACCTCACATTCTGTGGGGTCTTTGGAAGGCAAGAAACAACTGAATTTTTAGGGATGTGTCCTTAAATCAAGACATTATTTTTCAGAAAATTCAAAGGGCTATTCAGGAAAATATGGGAACTATGGAGGTCTCTTGTTACTCAAACAACTCTTTGGAGTCAAATATCTTAAGAGCCTGGAATATGAAGATCACTGATGGTCATAATATCAGCCACAATAAAAGGCTTGAAGTTAAATGGCAAACCCCTCCCCATGGTTGGCTTAAAATCAATTTTGATGGAGCAACCAAAGGAAATCTAGGTCCTTTAGGCTATGGAGCTATTCTCAGAGATGACAGAGGCATTTGCAAAGGTATGGTTGTTGTCCCTATTGGCATTCAAACCAATCATAAGGCGAAAGCTATGGTAGCCCTTCAAGGCATTATTCTAGCCAAAAAATGGAACTGTACCCATCTCTGGATCGAAGGGGATTCCAATAATATTATTAAGTGTCTCAATGGGACCTCTCATCCCTCTTGGTCGATCCACAATATAATTTTTTCTGCCATTGACATCATCAGAACCTTCAAAAAATGCCACATATCCCATATATATCGGGAGGCCAACTGTTCTGCCGATTGGGCTGCAAACGTGGCGATGAAGAATGATACAATTACCACGTGGACAGGTGAGAGTGGTCTTCCCAAAGATGTAAGACAAATCATAATAAATGAAAGATATCGAAGTACCCCAAAGAATCTTGATTGATAGGGCAATTATGATATGTACTGAAGTAAGCACTTTGAGTTACTTTGATAATGAGGGAATTACTCATTATAACATCAAAGTTAGCAGGAAACATGCATTATAACTTGTCAAATCATTAATGCTACGCATGTTTTCTGGGCTTTTGCTTTAGCTTCAAAAAGATTTCTGTTTCACCAACTCTATAACCTGAACTTAACTGTGAGAAACGACACCACGGGCGGAAATAGGAGAAGATATGAGCTAGGAAGTTGCAAGGAGTGGAAACAAAAAGAAGAGGTGTGGGAACTTTTGCAGAAGGGTGGTCTTTCGAGCTTCATTGAGAGACTCCATGGCCATGATGGAAAGATAACCAGCTTCTTCTGCAAAAATTGGAAGAAGGGCAAGCTTAAAATGGGCGACCAACTGGTGGAAATTGATGAAGAGTTAATAGCTAAAGCTACGAGACTCAAAAGGGAGGGCTGCAATTTCTATAGAGACAGGAAGGTCAGCAGGGAAGCCATTCAAAGGTACCCGGTCACAGAGAAAGAGAAGAAAAGACTAGTAAAGTTGAGCAAAACCTATTACCCACCTAGGGCTTTTGCAAAGCCCTGGTGGGAAATTCTCTTTGTTTTATTGAGGTATATAACTCTAGATGACAGGTTTATGAAAGTATATGGATATCACTTTGTCCTCTTAAATCATTTTAGGCATAATGATAAGGTGAATTTCCCTTACTTCTTACTATGTTCTATGAATGCATCCCTAAAAGCATATAAAAAAAATCCTCGGGGTGACACTACAATACACCAGGGACTTATGGTCCTCATTTATGATCATCTAAAGGCTAGTAAAATCAATCGAATGTAGCTCTCTATGGATTCGAAAGAAGAAATGTCTGATTTTGATTTCTCAGAGGAGGAGGATTTAGATAATGATTCCTTGACTAATAATGAGGAAAGCTCTGACGACTCAGAGTATGAGAGGAGCAAGAAGAGGAAATCAAGACCCTCTTCTTCTAAGAGCAAAAAACCCCAAAGCAAACCCTTGATTAGTATTTCTTCAGAAGAAGAGGACTCTGATTTCCCTGAGGAGAAGAAGAACCCTAAGGGAGTACTAAAGGAAAAAAGTAAAAACCAAGCCCAGCCCAGGAAGAAGCAAAAGAAAACAGAGGAGATTGGCAAAGATCTGGAGGACACAGGCAAGGAACTGGAAGAGGACAAGCAAACAAGAACCCTGGAAGCTGAACAAAGCCTAGAGATAGAGACTATGGAGGAGACCCTCAGGGTCGTTGACACTATTTCTGCCCTCCATATTGCTAAAGATGAATAGATAACCCCTGGTAAAGTTACTCCTTCTCCTGGTCCTCACCCCAAGGCCTTGAAGGGTTTTATGAAAACCATTGAATGGCTTATTGATGGGAAACAGAATACTGTGGATGAATACAAAAAACTCTGCAACAGAGTCATGATCCTGGAGACCATTAACATTGGAGAGGGGAACACTATGGCCGATTATATCAAAGATTTGAAGAACACAATTGCCAAAGCAGAAGACATCAGAGATGCCTTTAATCCCCGGTTTGAGAAAATTGAAAAGGAGATACAGGATAGAAAAACCCTGGAGGAAACTAGCAAAAAAATGCTCTTGGATATAGTTTCCAAAGTGGACAAGATAGAGGAGTGCCTCAAGAACATTGCGGAGCAGAGTCTCAGCATTCTGAAAATCTCAGCCAACAACACCCACACCCTCATCAGCAAGCTCGATGATGAAAAGGAAATCCAGGAAATTGACTTGGATGCAGAAGGAACCGGGGAAGCCTAAGGTCCTAGAACTCGCACCCATGGAAAGAGGGAGGAAAAGAAAGTGAATAAGGACCTGGAGGAGCTAAAAGAAGTTGGGGCGACCTATGATGAGCTGGTGACTAAGGTAGAGGATCTGCTAAAGAAAATTACTATGTAGTGTCTCCTTGGGTTCTTTGCTGTTTTTTGTTGTTTAGCTGTTTTTTTTGTTCGCTAGTTTTTTGGACCAATCGCTTTGTATGAGGACTCTATTTTCTCAGCTTTTTATTTAACTATGTTGTAATGGTTTCGGGTCCTTAAAACCTATTTTTCAATCAATCAAAACACCAAGATTTTTACATGGAAACCCTGTTAAGCGAAAAAACACTGTGGGACTGAGACCCACAATATTAATACACTACTCAAATTACAATAAGGGCTACAACCCCAAAAGGCTCACTGTCTTACAAAATTATTACAAAAGATAATTGGAATGTTTGAACTGATAAACAACATCTGCAAATGACAAAATACAGTTTTGGTTAAGCACAAAGTACATTGCTCTGCTACATTGCTCTATTCTGCTATATTTTGGAGCATAAATCCTTTACTTGCGCATGTGAAACTACACATGATTGCTCACAAATACTTCTCACACAACCACCAATATGAAAAATGATAATATCAATTTCACTCTAATATATCTACAACATCAAATTAGGTCTTCTACATGTTAGCCCAAAAATGCATAACACACATATGAAACGTGTACACCAAGTCGGCTGAATCCGAACCAAAACAATCATGCTGGGAAAAAATAATTGTCCACACACTTCCCATATGTCGGCTAATCATCCTTAAACATAATTACAATCACTAAAACCAATCCACATAATCTACACAATGATTAACCATATGAGACTATTGATGAACACTATTCTACCCAACAACCTGTATACTCGACCTTCCAACTTACTCAAGATTCATCACCGAAGGCAAAAAACCTAGAATAAGGTAAATAACACTTTCATAAAGCTTCTCAAAGATCCACAACCCAAAATATTTACCAAAAATGAATCGCCAACCAGAATACTACATTCTATCGGATGTCCTATTCTATCTCATTGGACCTAACCAAAACTCAATCACTCTTCTGATATGAACAAATCATGAATTGTGGATGGTATTTCTAACATCTATTGCCATCAATGACAACATTTGATCATCTATGCAGTGTCTCTTGCCAACAATCTCCCCCTTTGGCATTGATGACAACACTTAGTGAAAAATGACCAAGTGTTGGACCAAGGAGAAAATACTATTCATTGCAATACTTACAAAATCTAAGAACCAGACTCCAAAAGACTCCCCTTAAGCTTACTACAATTTTTTTCACTCTTCTACACTAGTCCTTTGACATCAATGGCAAAGATGGGGTTTCAGATGTCAAAATTTAAGCCAAAATTCTATAAACATATATACACACAGTCCTTACTTACAAAAACTTGAAGATATCTATACAATTATTCTTCCATTAATCCAAGTGGTTATCCTAGCCCTTCTTGAGACATTCTAAAATTGTTATATTCCCATCGAATAGATATGCTTGTGCCTTTACTGACTTAAGATTTGTCAGTTTACTAGAAACCTAAGCATCCTTAAGCGCACTGAGCAATGTTTCTGACTTGAGAGTGATGTGACTCCTAAGTTCACTAACTCTGCCAATTATCCTTTCCTTGTCATGACTCAAACCCCTAATCTTTTCAAGAAAGGAAATTACTTTATCTTCATGACTACTCATAGAAACTGTCACTAGATCAACCAACTGAGATATCCAGGCTAGATCATCCTCATGCTTCCTAGACTTTTTCTCAACATCTTTACTGAACTTAGACAGATATAGGCATGATTTGTAGATGTTTCCTCCTTCTGATAATACATCCTGAACATTCTTAACACAAGTTTCCAATGTAGCTCTCCCATTAACAATCATCCTCTTTAGTGTTTGGAGCCTTTTTACATTGAACTCATTTTGAACCTTCATCTCAACAAATTTCTCAAATGATTCAAAGTGAGTGTCCACTAAATTGATCAAACTTTTCAATTGTCTAGATGGGGTGTCTGAAGTGGTCTTCTGAAATGTGGGCATAAGTTTTTTGAAAACATCGAATACCAGGGTAAGAAGTTCATTGTCTTCAATGAGACTTTAGAAGATCTTCATTGGCCTTAGCTTGAGAAAAAGATGCCAATTGAAGCTTTTGGATGGGGGAAAAAGAGGCAAGGTTGATTGGTCTTTATATAAATTATGGGTCATCAATAACTTGCTTTCCCTTCACTGCCCCTGTAGTGTCTCTTGATATAGTTTTAGCTTCAACCTTAACCTCCACCTTCTCCATCACTACATCATCATCCTTCTCAATTGTCTCAATAGGATCAACAATGTCAACCAGAGGATTCTGAGCATCCTCAATCTCATTTTCTTATCTTTCTTCCTTTCACCCTTATCTACAACATCTTCATTTTTTACATCTTCTGGAATATTTACCTCTTCTTTCTTAAATGTCTTTACTTCTAGAGTATCATCCTTTGCCTTCTCAGCTATTGGATCATCCTGAGTTTTCTTAGGGATTATCTCATATTGATTTTGAAGTAAAAACTTTCTCAGTTTATTTTACAACTTCATATGTTTTCCCTATCATTATCTTATTTACTCTAGTTTTGCTCTGGAACTCATTCTTTGCTAACTTAAGAATTCTTGCAATTTTCTCCTTTGATATCACGAAGCATAAATTTACTAACACATATTCTCTTAATCTCTCTTCTTCTACTTTTGCAGTTTCTCTCCTTATATCTAATACATCATATAGACTTTTGGGTATTTCAGACTTTGTTTCTATTAAAGCTTTGTTATATACATTCAAATATTTAACATTAGCTTCTTCTAGAGTCCTTTTACCATTCTCATCAAAATTGTCATACCACTCTAATAATAGTTTCAAATTCTCATTCTTTACCACCTCATTCACTATTTCATTTAGGGACATAGGAGGTTTAACAATAATTTTTTCTTGCTTAATTACCTCATCAATTCCGGATGTCTTTGATTTCTTGCTTGTCTTTTGTAATGCCCCTACCCTAGTCAGCCTTGGAAAATCCATTTGACCTTGGTTGACTTTCTATGTAGCATTCTTGAATGGTTGATTAACTGTGATGAAATGTTGTAGATTAGATAATATAAATAATTGTGCATACCTATTATTGTGCTTTTGCATCGATTCTTGTGTAAATGTAATTGTTTCCCTGATTCTTGTTATAAACCTCGAGCTAACGCCTTTATTGAATATGTATATATATGTATGCTTGTGTAACTCATGGTTGCAAGAGATTGTAGGTACTATACCACCTAGGTGTGAGGTTCGTCTCTATTAGGATTCACAGGGTTGAGTATACCTCCTTCATCCTTAGGATTTGGATTAGGTGGTCATAAAACTCTCATCTTGCCTTAGCCATGATCAGGTGAGCATCGTGTGTGGTCCATAGGGTTCCTTTGTCATTTGGGTTGTGTGTCGTGTGATTGGTGGACTTTCTTGGTTTGTGTGCCTTGCGTGTGGTAAATGGAGTATGTTATCCTAAGTATATAATTCCAATTAATGTGTGGATGTACGCATTAGTAATTGAGAAATTTAAAATAGATAGTTTTCTTTTATATGATTAATCGTTAATTTAAGAGATCGCTTTATTTATATTTGTAGCAAGCTTAAGTATGTAATTTGAATTAATGTGTTCATTTATGCATTAGTAGTTGAGAAATCAAAATAAATAGGTTTCTTTTAGGTGATTAATCATTAATTAAAAGGATCGCTTTATTTATGTTGTAGCGAATTTAATTTAATGGTTAGTTTTAAATAATGAATTTAATTAGTTTATGCGTTTTAAAAAAAGGAAATATTTAAAGTTATTTGAAATATAATTAATTTAACCACTTTTGCATTTTGGAAAAGAAAGGGTAAATTTTATTATTTAAAGAAAATCATTTTTAATTTGTAAAGTTTGATATAGTGTAAAAGATTGATTTTGGAAATTAATTTAATTTAAATACTTTACCCTTGTCAATAGTTCGAAATATAAATGTTGGCTTAATTAATATTGAGAAATTAAAATTAAGATTAAATAAGAGAGAAGTAAATTAATTAGAAAATCAAGTTAAATTAATTTAATAGTTGAAAAGAATTATTATTTTTTTTTATTTTAAAAGGGCTTAAATTTTGAAATTAGAAATTAGGTCAAAATTGGTTCCCATTTAACCTAGGTTGAAAAATATTTTGGGGATGGGAAAATTTTTGGAGAAGGAAATTTTTTGGAGAAAAAGATTGGGAATTTTGGGGTATAAGATGGATTTCTATAGCTGCAAATTGGGGGCTCATCTTCAAATCCTACCAAGAATGCTTATTGAGGTAGGAATCTGTTTATCAGTTTGATTAAAATGTTTATTTGAAAATAAAAGGGGCTTGAATGTTCTTCTTGCAATTCCATTTTTTAAATTCTCCATTGATCGTCCAAGAGTAAGATTCATAGTAGAAATTTGTTAAGAATTTTCTTATCGTTAGATCTTTGTGTGAGAAACGAGTTTTCTTATGCCCAATAAAAATGTGCTTAACTAGTTGGATATTCAACGATTTACTCTAATTCCTTTGGAATCCTTTAAAAATTTACTCTATTCCTTTTGAATCCTTTAACATTCTGGAAAAAATATATATATGTCCGTGACTGTGACAAATGGAAAATGGGGGTTTTATGCTTTGCTTTTGGATGTATCGTTTATGCTTATTTCAAAAGAAAAAATTAAATAATGTTAAAACTGGAAAATGATAATACAGTAAATAAAAAATAAAAAAATAAAAAAATAAAAAAAAATAATATAATATTTGGGGGTTTTCAGGGGGGGGAGCCGAAGCTCAACCCGCCCCTCCCCATGGTGCCATCTACAACACCTCTGGTTCCACACAGTGGGGGCCAAAGGGGACTGCGTCCTCCATGGAGGCTGCAGCAACCCCCGGTTCCACTATGTGGAGGTCAAAGGGGCTGTGACCCCCACAGCAGCCGCAGTAACCCCAACTCCACTATGGGTGGAGGCCGAGGGCCTGCGTCCTCCGTGGAGGCCGCAGTTCCCTTCGGCTAGGGCATGACTGCCCTAGGGTTTTGGCCGCCCTCATTTATTTATTTTTTTCCTTTGTTTTAAAATTTTTTGTTTATAAAAAATCTTCTCGTATGGTAAACAAATGAAATATAATAATAATAATATATAAAATTAATATATTTGTTATTATTAAAAAAATAGATTTAGATAGACATTACTAGAATATAGAAATAATCAATGATGGATTATTATATATATTAAAATATATGACTAATTTAGATAATATCTAATTAGTATATATTTTTAATTTATATATTAACCATTGGTCCCAATATAGCAATGATTTCCATGGAATTAACAATTGTTTAATGCTGTATTTATTTTTTATTTATTTAAGTTGGTAAATATTGGGACTCATATTTAGATGCTAATGAGTAAATCGAATGGTGAAATTAGTTTTAAAATGTATGCAAGGGAATCTTAAATTAGCTGGGAGATGATTTTCCCATTTCCTTATTTACTTTTAATGTATTTTGTTCCTTTTTGTAAAGTGTAATTTTTGTTACTAGAGAGGGGACTAGAGTATTGTATTTAAACCAGCATGTCAATGATGAATATCTAAGGATTAAATAACTTGTTTAGATGCTTAAATCAACATGAGGAAAGAATGTATTGTCTGGTTAATGCTTGTGCATGGTTTAAATTTATTAAATCACTATGTTTAAAGTAGTAGCACGACCTTGATAGGTTTGTTTGGACCCTGTCGTCTGGTTGCTTGTGTTTGGTCATAGTCAGTCAAGTCCCTAGTTAGGGTACCAACAGTTAAGAAACCCTTGCAATTGTTTTTGATGTGTTTGGTTGGATCCACTTCAAAAAGGGATCATTATGTAATTATTGTCCGAGGTGGTTGTGTTAAAGTGGTTGTGTTCACCTAAAGGCAGAGATGTAATTGACATGAACCCTATGTAATCTTAACTTGATTAATTGCCAGAGGGGTCTTGCAGTTGGGCAGACCCGGAGATGTAGCCCTTTAGGGGTGAACTTTGAGATCATATCTGTGTTATGTGATTTTCTTTTGTCTCTCATGTTTCTTACTTAGAGCTAGCATGTATGGTTGTATGTTGTAAGTATTTAATGGGGATTTAATGAAGTTAATTCTTGAATGCATGATTAAAGTTCTCTTGTTAAATGTAGTATTTAGGGTCATAAAAGATTGTAAATATGATTATGGAAAGTATTTTGTTAATGTTAATGAAAAGAAGTAAGCATGGAAAGAAACTTGCTAGGTTACAATTAATGGATCAACTTGTCATAAAGCTTGTAATTTGAATGTAATGAATGGATAAAAAATATTGGATTAACTGTCATAATACCTAAATTGAAATCTAATGGAAGCACCTCATTTGGGTATTTACTTTTTTATCCTAGTAAATGAACATCATCATGTTAGCTATATTTCACTAAATTGGATGATTTCATTTAGTTATTTATGTTTTATTGTAAACAAATAATCCTCACCAAATTAGTTTTATAATTATATGAACTCAATTGGTTATCCACATTTTAACCTTAATAAATTAACATCATCATAATACCTATATTTGAACTAAAATGGGAGAACTCATTTAGTTCTTTATATCTTAATCATAGCAAATGTATTTCTTCATATTAACTTTATTTTAACTAAAATGAATGAACTCATTAGGCTACCTATATCTTAACCCTAATGGATGATCTTCATAGACTATTTACATTTTATCCTCTACAAATGAACTACGACTTATTAGTTGGTTATGTTTAAACCCAAAATGAAGGAACCTCATTTTATTGTTTACATCTTAATGCCTAATGAATGAATTTCATCTTATTAGCCATATTTTAACTATAAAGGATGATCTCATTTGGATGGTTACTTTTAAACCTAAATGAATGAACTTTGATATATTAGCTGCATTGTATCTAAAATGGATGGCTCGCCAAGTTAACCATTTTTAAACCTTAATGGGAGAATTCTTAAGTTGTCTACATTTAAAATTCATTGAGTAAATACCCTCATGTTAGCCTCATCTCCAATCATAATAGATGAATGCTTCCTAAATTCTAAAATGTCAATTCTTCGAACATATTTTATCCATGTCTAAAGCATTAACTCATAATTAAGATATCCAGCTTAATTGGATCAAATGTTGTGAGTTGAGTTAGGTGTACGGTTACGTAATCACGTTGGGAAACTCCTTAGGTTTGTTTAGTCTTCTGTTGTGTTATCTAAGCTTTAGATAACTCCAAATTATCTTAATGTTGTGACTTATTATTAACAATCTTATTATTATTATAAACAAAAAAATATTTACACTCCGTTTGAGTGTTTTAGCTTTAACCCTTCGGGGTTTCCTGGCGAGGCATTACATCTTCACTCCACCAGATGGTTTCTCCTTGGCAACTTTAGAGGCCTCAACTACTTTGGCCTTTACCTTCTTCACGACTTCATCTAACTCTATCTCTTCATCATCCATAGTGATAGATATTACTATCTTCTTTCTCTTCTCACGACCACTAGATGACATGACTAAATATCTTGCAGGCTTCTGTGGACTGGAGGAGGGAGCAGTGCTTCTTGTTTTCTTAGGATTAGGTGCAACAACTTCCAGTTTGGCCTTCTTAATATTTTTCACTTCAGAGAGGATGTTCCTCTCTCTTGCCTTTCAGACCATCTCTTTAGAAATCCCTATGCTTTCAACATAAGCCTCTTCATCCTTCTTGACTTTCTTTTGGATTTCTGGTGTTTTGAATTGCTGGTGCAGTTTTAGGCTCTTCTCTGCATAAGTGCCAAGCCTTTCTTCTGAGGGATCTACTGACTTTCTTAATAGATGTTGAGCATATAGCTCCAATATCTACTCTTCAACCTCATACCCTAGGGCATGATCCAAATAGTCTAGGGTTCAACATCCTCCATCAAGCACTGACCTGTATCCACCATGAAACAAATGGTATCTTGGTACTTCTCAACTACAGACTTAGTGATTCTCTCCCTCTCATGCATTTCCTTCTGAAAATTCTTAAAGTAACCCCAAAGATTAGAATTCTGGACCTTTGAATCACCAAATTTATACAAGTATTCTCTTATTTGCACACCTATAGGTTTGTTAAAGGCCCATTAAACCTGTCCTACTCTTGGAATTTTATTTATGAAGTAGAAAAACAAGCTAGGATTGAAACTCCATACTTTAATGGATGTTTCTTATTATCCTTAATCTTCTTCAAATTCTTCAACAACTCACTCCAGAGTAGTTCATACAAGTCATACTTCTTATTTTCTTTAACCATCTCATAGGTTGCATAAATGGCTATTCCAGAGATAGAATTCTCCCTGGTGGAGTAGTAAACCTTGTACATAACCACCATTGAAGCAAATTTGACATCATACTCCAGGATATCATTGATAGTCATTTCTCTTCGATCAAATTTTGACTCAGTTGTGTTTGTAACAATCTCGTTCTTCATAGCCTTCAGTGAGGGCATCTCTCTGGATGAACATAAACCAATAACAACCCTAATGGAATTCTTTGTGATCTTGTACGGCTTATCCAACCACATAAACTCATCATGCATTCTTCTCAATACAAACTAGACCCATTCGAGTTCATTAAACATTGAAAATCTGACAAACTACACAAAGCCCTTCTCTTCCAATAATTTAAATTTTAGTTTTAGCATTGAATTCCCATCAGTCAGTTGTTTGTTGTAGAGATTTAATGGGTTGGAGCATCCCAATTCTTCAATATTGCAGTGTGTGTAAACCCTAATATCTTCAATGTGCAAAATGTTGGTATTTTGGATATGTTGATATGGTTTTGTCATTGATGTCAACACCTATTAACTCTTATCAACTCTGGCACTTTGGAGGATTGGCAATGTTCACCGGCAAGCAAGTGACTTATGCACAGTCACCGGTATCTGGTACACTGGCAGGATATATTGTTCACCGACACTTGGAATGACATGGAAAACATTTGGTTATGTAGAAGACATCGTTTGGACACTTTGTCTTGGAGATTTGTTCATTGGTATTGTCATGCCCAAACTTTTGGGCACAAACGGAATAATTTTTTTAAAAAAACATACTCTAATAAATCTAAGTTTACTAAATAATACATTAGCAAGTCTTCTCTTAACTGCATTTGTTTTCTTTCATCTAATAAATAATCTAAACACTAGAACAAGTAAATGAGATAATCTAAATTAAATGTGGAATAATAATTCTCCAAAGAATTATTATTATCCCATCAAGTAATTAGTAATAATAATTTCGTTTAACGAAAGTCTCTAAATAAATTTGCATGAGATTTTATTAATCTCAAATAGGCTATTAATTGCCTAGGAAATAAATTAATGAGACCTAACACTTAGATTATTAAAACCTATAATGCAAAATCGACATTAATTAAAATGTGCCTAGTAAACTCGATTAAAGGGCCATCATGACTTACAAACATCACTATAAATCCCTAAAGGAAAAATATCCAAAGAGTTATATATATATATATATATATATATATATATATATATATATATATACACGAAGGATATAAGGTTTCCTTATTAAAACAAAACTAACATATATTATTAAGTTAAAGGGATGGGGAAAGCCCTATTCAAAATTTGAAAGGGTATTCCCCCCCTTTTTCTTTTCTATTTCTTAAAAAAAAAAGAATCTAAAAATCTCTATGCTAACCCTAACCCAATTCGGGTTAGGGTTGCATATATATCTTGGGTGAAGCAACCCTAAACTTATACCCCCTTTTTTTTTTATCTTATTATTTTTCTTTTGTTAACCACATTTTTGCCCTAGGGCCGAAACCCTTGAGTTTGTTGCAGGGCCGAAGAGAGAGGAGGTGGTGGCCATTTCTGTCAGCCACTCCATACCACAGTGGCGGCAAAAGATAGCACAGGGGAAGGGGAATGGCGGAGGGTTACCCACGGGAGCTCCCCGTAGGGACGGTTATAGTCGTGCCTGTAGGTCGCGGCCCACAGAGGCGGCCAAGGCTGTCACTGCGATACGCGGCCCGCAGACCCAACTGCGCCGCCACTGTGGGGCGCTGCCCACAGGGGGGGGCAAAGCCTCCCCGACTGTGGGTTGCGGCCCATAGAGGCAGCTACGGCCACCACTAGGGATCGCCACCCATAACACAGGGGCACTTCCCCTTTCCCTGCCTGTGTGAATTCTGCAGGGCCAAGGGGGGGGTAAAACACACTTGCAAAATATATATATTTTTTTGTTGCTTAAAAAGAATACATTCAACATTTATATATATATATATATATATATATATATATATATATATATATATATATATATATATATATATATATATATATATATATATATATATATATATATATATATATATATATATATATATATATAAATATGTAAAAATATATCTATTTTCAAATGATATATGTAGATCCCCAGAATAAAATATTTAAATGTATATATATATATATGTATATTTTTACAATAACACACTTAAGCAAAACTATGAGTTTTCTTTCTAAATAATTTTTTTGTACATGCATAATTTAATAATTTCATTTATAGCATGATATTAAGTGCATTATTCATTTCTATTAGGTTGATATGTGAGTTTTATATTTTGCCTTATTTTTTTTTCTATTTAAAGCATTCTGTAAATTATTATTTAAAATAAACACTAACAGCAAGCTCCATTTTATTTCTTTCTCCCTTTTTTTTTTATCCAAATGCTAACTTTGGGATTAGATGGCTATTTAATTTTAAACAAATTTTCTGTAGCAATAAAGTGACAGAATGAAATAAACTAGATTTTATATTCTGTAATAGGTAAAATAACAGAATGTAATAAATTAAACCAGCAACTACAATAGCTTAGAAAACATTTAAAATCAACTTAAAGATAGATATATTAAACCTATTTAACTAAATTTGTATTGTATTTAACTCAAAAGCCTATGTGCATGCTTTTCCCATTTTCCATAATGTTATTTGCATGAGGTAATAAATGAACTCTACATTTCAAAATAACATGAATGCAACAACTTTATATTTTTTTTTTGCAAAAATAACTAAGTAGAATAATGCATTTCTTTAAGCATAGTTAGAAGACAATGTAGATAACATTACAAATGGGTTTGAAACCCTACTAGTTTCTCCTTTCCATTGAATGAGAACTTTAAATAAAATACATACATTTCTTTTCTTTTGGAAAATAAATACATCATTTGGATTTTCTTTACAAAGCTACAACATAAATACATCTCTCTTTTTTTCAATCTTTTCTGCAACTCAAGTACAAACCAACAACTAATTTCTTTCTTTTTCCTTCCCATCCCAAGCAACCTACAAATAGAACAAAAGGCTTGACCATGGAGTGCTCACCTCCCATCTTAGGCTTACTAGAAGCCACCCCCGAGCTTGGAGAACCAAGCACTAGATGGGTCACACACAAACAACCACAACAAGCAAAGGGGTAAACACTCAACAAAACCTTTTCCCAACCCAAGCTACACTTCACCACATCTTTTGATGATATTCCACGAGTGGAAGTGGACCAAATACCATTAGGAAGACTACAAGCATGGAACATCTCAAGCCACCTCATGGCAATCAAATACAACAAAATACATCCCCACATCCTTATGCCCCCCAAAGGCATATAAGCCATATCTTCTCTCCTTATGACCCCCAAATGCATACACAAGGCTATGCAGCAAGGGTCACAAAGAACACCCTTGAGATCACTCTCCATAAAGGAGAGCCTCTCACCCAAGGCTATCATACTTCTTCCACCCCAAGACCATCCTACTCTCCCAAGAGTAGAAGGCCTTGGACACTCCCAATACAAGAAAAGCATAAAAAGAAACAAAGGGAAAAATTACATTTTCTTCCACAAAGAAAAATACATATAAACAACTTCTCCCATACAAGCATTTCTTCAAACATACATATACAACATAAACAAGAAAATAGTAAGAACTAACCTTAATCTGCCCAAAGGTTTGATAGATCTAGTTGGGGATGAGCAGCCCAAATCCACACAATCTCTTCACCAACACTTGGCCAAAAATTCTATCTTACAACTATTCTTCAAAATTTGCATGATCTCCAACAATGGAGAGTGGGTGATTAACTCACTAAGTCCCTAATCCTTGCCTAAGAAGGCCTCTCTCACTCTTCCCAACCCCTTGGATAGAGTGAGAGTTCCCATTGGTTGGTCTTCCCAACCTCTTACATGTTGCTAAAAATGGAAAGAGAAAAGGTAAGAGAGGATGGGGAAGAGAGTCTGACACCAAAAGGGAAGGTTGTCTATCCTAGGAGGAACCTTCTAAGTTGAATTTTCGTTCACCTTGGAAAAACCACTTTTTGAGGTGACTAAATAGTCACATGGGAATAGTCACATGTTTAAAAATACCCCTAACCCATAGGTATACCCTTTGGACCTTTGGAAAAGCCCTAAAACTAACCCTATGAGTCCATTTGACCCCTTAGAAACCCAACTGAAGTTAACCTACGGGTCAAACCTGAGTTGACCACTCCCAAGACTCCCTACCCAAGGCAAATTTGGGACCACACTCAAATGTTTGAAATGGCTTTGGTAGAAACAAACTCCCTCCAAGAGACAAGTCAAAATCAATGACACTAATCAGCACATGTGTCAAGTGACACAATAAAATACATTATAAAAATCACACATGGAATTTGTCTCTTGTTGGATTACACAAATTAATAAAATCAATTTAACACACATGCATCATTTACTTTCACAAATAAAATACGATACAAACAGGGTGTTGTCTCTCCAAATAGACAACCCTTGGCTTAAAAAACGTACATAGGTCTAGGTTTGGTTCTCCATATTATTTCCATGGTCACATGGATAATTTTCATGGACATCTCAATTTACACATTAGTAATTCCAAATAACCACAATATATTATTAAACACATAAATTGAATACACATCAAACACTCATACAATTGACAGTAATAAATCAATATCTCATATATCCCAATTGATCCACGTAAGCAATTATCATAATCCTTAAAATTGATCCATTCATATTATAAGTATCCTATTTCTATCATCATAATGAAGTCTTGCAAATCCAATAATAGCATACATCATCTCAAAGTAATTCTATTCTAGCAACATATAAAGTTTCATATTCATAATGCATAAAAATGAAGCATCAATATAAATCAATGTTATCCAAATCATGGAATCATATAAGTTCTAAATCCATAATGCATAAAAATAAAGCATTCATAATAGTCTCAATATGAAAATAACAAAAATGCCAGGATGAGTCGGGGTAGGGCCTCACAGGTATATTCGTGTTTGCATATTTGCTATTACCGGCAAATAGGTCCAGAATAAGCACCGACAGGCTTATCTATTCCAGATCAGCACGACACGCTTTGGAGATGATTTTGTTGTTATTGTAAATGCATTAAGCCGACATGTTGAATTGGATATTGCATTGGTTATTGATTTACTTGTAATTTATTTTATTGTAATATCTTTTAGAGCCGACCTACTAAAATTGGTTTTAGGTTATGGTACATATGTAAGATATTATTTGTAAGATCGATAGGCGATTGAGAAAAGGAATTTTAAGAAGGTATATGCGAGAATAAGCAGAGCTACACACGTAAGCATCATTTGAAGGTGAAGTAAGGTTTTGTGAAGGCATATCAGAACTGAACCAGTACTGAATCTAGCATATGAAGATGCTATTTTGAGCAGTACATCATTATTGGATTTAACCATCCAATTGTAGTCAGTGTGACTCCTATTTGTGTTTGAGCAGTAAGCTCTAGGCGCTTGGCCTTTCTGCATGTACAAACCCCATTTGTATACACATACTATTTGCAGTAGTATCATCTGATTGTGGGTAAGGTTTCCCACCATTTTTTTTCCCCTTACACGGTTTCCACATACAAATATTGGTGTTATGTGTTGTGAATGTTATTGTCTTTCTGTTTCATGCATTAATCTTTATTGGTACTGTAATTAACTGATAAACTATCTATCGGCATAAAGTTTGGTTTACTCGTATTAAGCATCAAGGTTGGTTAAGTTGTTTTTGGTTTTAATTTATTTGACAACTAATTCACCCCCCCTCATAGTTGTCTTCGGGACCTAACACAAAACACCATGTAGAACTTATGAAAATGCACTTTTTGGATCATCTTCCATGGAAATAAATGGATGTTGCTTGAAATTTGGTTGGGCTCGACCAGTGATGTCTATGACTAATGGGGTAGCAGTCCTAGAGGCAGCCATTACAAAAAAAAATTATCTTTAAACTTGAAAAAGTTTCACCGAGAAATACCTTGTCCACCAGATTAGGGTTTCTTGCCAAATCACCTGAGAAATCTTCTTTCATGCTTCAGTCTTTGAAAATTCTGCTTGTAGAGCTCTCTTCTCTTCTTCTCTTTGAATGCAAAGTGAGAAATGAAGTGATTAAATCACTTTTTATTTTCTGCATGCCTAAATTTTTATTGTAATAAATTCACTTTACCCTAACACTTTCGAATACTTTGTATCACACAAAAATCTTCTACGAATATTCAAATATGCTCATACATTTCCGAAACTCCTTCCAATAATCATCCAATACAACTTATGCAACCTGTCAGAATTAGGCATAGATATCAAACATGGGGTTTATAAGATTTTCATGAAAACTCCACCAAGTTTGGATGCCTTATCTTAGTTACCAGATGTAGTTCTAGCACCAGAATTAGGTGCAGACCTACTTCTTGCATTATTATCGGTCTTATTAACCCATGTCTTCTTCATCTAAGATCTGATCTCCTCAACTTTCACTTTCCCCTTCTCACCTGCCTTCGCATTCTTGTTCTTGTCTTCCAGACCATTCGTATTCATATTTTTGCTTCTGCAATATTTTGCAATGTGACTAGATTTGTTGCAAGCATAGGAAACAATATTTCCTTGTCTAGGCCTGAGGTTCATCTGATTTCTCCTTGATCTGCATTGATTAGAAACATGTCTAAACCTACCACATGCATAACATTTGACTTTTTCTCCTACTTTGAAAATTTTTCATCACACTTTTGCATTCATTTGACTTGTGACCATAATTATTGCATTTGAAACATTGACCGAAGAAAGATTGACCATTATTATTCATCCTATTTCTGCATTGACTTGTCATATGACTATTTTTTTTTCAATCAAAATAGTTACCATTGAACTTTTGAGCATTAGGTTGCCTTACTAGAGGCCTTCTAGAATTATTTTTTTGATGTGTTGATTTGGTATTGCCTTGACCAGATCTGGAGCTTTCACCTTTCTCAAATCCAAGACCTCTTATGTCATTAGCATTCTTCTAGATTTCAAGCATCTCATCAAGTCTGGCTGAATTGATTCTAAATGTCTCCTTGTACTCATTTGCAACTTCAAGATCATATTTAAGAAGAAGGATCTCCTTTCCAAGGTCTTTCTTGGTTTCATACAAATCATGCTTCATTTGGTCATTCTCATAATAAAGCCTACAACATTCTTCAGATTTATCTTTCAAGGACAGATTAAGGCTCTCTTCATTCTTCTTTCTTTCTTCAATCTCCTTGGTCAATTTCATCACAATGGCTTCCATCTCATTCTTCTAAATTTCATTCTCTCTAGCAAGCTTCTCACATTCCTCTGTCTTCTCCTTCAAGGCTTGGTCATCAATGCTTTGGCTCTCTTTCTCCTTCATCTTATCAACAAGTTCCTTTCTCTTCTCTCTTGACTTGTTCAACTGATCTTTCAATGACTGGATGAATTTTTCAGCATCTCTAAGATTTGATTTCATATGTCAGACCTATTCTTGGGATTGATCAAGATCCTCAAGAGAAACAATAAGCTAATGTTGAATACTACCAAAATCCATTGATTCACCTTCTTGGATCCTCCTCAAGTTGTTAGGCTTCTTCCAAGGGACTAGGCTCTAATACCAATTGTTGGAATCAAGAAGCACTAAGAGGGGGGTGAAACAATGTTCTACAATCTTTAACATTATTAATCTGATTCTTCAACCATTTAATGCAAATAAACAAAATAAAGATGCAAACACATAAAGAAAATATCCACAATACCATAAAACTAGGATTTTTACATGGAAACTTAGTTAAGGTAAAAACAATGGTGGGATTGAGACCCACAATATTAATATACTTTGTTAGAAGTATAAAAATATTACATATGTGGAATGCACATGCATTTAGGCACACTACCTAGAGCTCACTGCTCAAATTACAATAAGGGCTACAACCATGGAAGACTCACTGCTTTACATAATAATTACTAAATATAATTGGAATGTTTGAACTGATAAAAAACATCTACAAATGCCAAAATACAATTTTGATTAAGCACAAAGTATATTGCTCTGCTAGACTACTCTGTTATGCTATTCTGCTATATTTCGAAGCACAAATTCTTTACTTGTGCACAATTTCTCACAAATACTTCCCACACAACCATTGATATGAAAAATGACAATATCAATCACTCTTATATATCTGCAACATCAAATTAGGTCTTCTACATGTCGACCCAAAAATGCATAACACACAAATGAAACATGTACACCAAGTCTGCCGAATCTGAACCAAAATAATCATGCAAACCAAAAATAATTGTCCAATCCTCAAACACAATTACAACCACTAAAATATTGGAAATTGACACTCAATTGGTTGGTTTCACTATGTTGTCATTGATGGCAACATGGTATCTTGTTCCAGCTTCATGTTTTGGTTCAGTTGTGTATCGGTAAGCACTTCATCGCACTCGCAGGATGGAAAGATTTCTTTGGTTACTAGCAATGTAGGCTGACATGATTTAGAATAAGGTTATCGATATTGGAGGTCGACATCTTTTGGATCTGGCATCGGCAATTGTTTTTGATATTCATGTATTTATGTTATCTAGCCGACATGCATATTGACATTGTAATTATCTTTGTAAGCCGACATAAGGCATGATAAATTGTAAAGAGTATATAGGTCAGTTGGATTAGATCATTTTGTGATGTGATGTGGATTTGTAATTGGGAAGGAAATAATGAAAGAGATGCAAAATATATAAGAGAGATCATGTATGTGACGATATTTATGTAAGGGTTATTCCGGTAAAGGGTTTAAGGTTTAAGACTGGAACAGATAGAGCTTAACTAGAACTATATTCAGGCATAGAAGATGCTATCTTGGTAGTTCACTCATTTCTTTGGATTGTAGTCTGTATTTATATGTAGTCAGTGAGGCTCCTTTTGTGATTGAGCAGTGTGCTCTAGGTTGTAAGCCTTCCTGCAAGTGCAGGCCCCTATATTTTGTAATATCTCTTCCTATGGCCAATGGATTTATATTGTGGGTTACAAATCCCACCATGATTTTTCCTCTTTGAGGTTTTCCACATATAATTTTGTGTGTTATGGTATTTATTTATGTGATTGGCTTATTGGTTTCTTTACTTCCTTCAATTCCATATGTATCGGTATACCAGTTGGTGTATGCATGCTTTAATAAGGTTAAAATTGATCATACTGATAGAACACTGATTCAACCCCCCCCCTCTTAGTGTTCTTGGATTCCAACAATTGGTATTAGAGCCTTGTGTTATCACTATTTAAGAAATGGGTTTTCTTTTCCCATGATTGGCTAGGTTTCTTGAAATTTTGAGTCAGGTATGCTTTTAACTACTTCAAATTTGTTTTAGTTCTTTAAGGGTTAAGGGTTTTAGTTTTAAATCACTCAAATGTCTGATCAAAACCCTCTGGCTTCTATTCCTGCATTACTTTATTCACTTAAGTAATGGGTCTTGGGGTCGGGTGAAGTGTCCCCCCTTGTTATCTACCTAGATGGTCGTTAAATAATTGTAAAAAATCTATGCCTTATGTCTTTTTCCTTCTAATTTTGTTGGGTCCAGTAAGTGTCACACAACTTCCAAATGAATCTATGACTTTTTCCATTTCATTAGGTGAAGTTGTAGGTGTGTTAAGCTATGCGAAATAGCGAAATGAAAAAGAATGTCCGACTGTGTGCATTGGATCTAGTTTAACGAGACTCCATCTCGCTCTAGATCTAATGGCTAGTGTTGATTCGCAGCTGAAATGAGCGAGTGAATTACCTTTCATGAAATGGTGAAAAGGTTTGGTGGGACCAAGTGGTGAATACTTTTACACAGCTAAAAGGCGATCAAGTTCGAAAGGAATCAACGGCTCGCGTTGTTTCATAGGAGATAGATGCTCACATGTTATGCTCTGCGAAACAGCAAAAGGTTTTTTGGGCTCAGGCAAAAGAGAATTATAAGAAGCATAACAAACATGTAGGTTCTCAAAGATCTAATGGCTAGCACAGTTTCACAGGAGAAAGGTGCTTGAAAGCTAGCTTTCGCAAAAGAATGAAATGACATGGTGTTCCAAGCAGGTAGTCCAGCTGGTTGAGATGGCAAGTAAGATAATGACACATGGCCGAAAATCAAAGTGGTCAGCAAATTGGGATTTAAGGATTGAAAGGTGGGTCCAAGAAGATGAGTCATGCTATGGGATAAGAAGTGACCTGGTAGATACAGGTGGCAAGGATAAAGTGGATCCCAATGTTTTCTCTCAGTGAATAAAAAGTTGACATGTCAGTTCAGGAATGACTAGATACCAAGTGGATAAAGCTGAGTCAAACAACCCACATCTGCCGGATTCAAGTAGGTTGCTAAGCATCAAGCAAGTTTGATATAATGTAACGGTCTGTGTGTGTTCATTAAGGTAAGATGCTAGTGTTTTAAGGTCTGCGAAATGGCGAAAGAGCTAGTGGGCCCGAAGAACAGATAAAGCATAAAGGTAAAAGAGGATCAACTCTGTTTTGATCTAAGGGTTCTTGTTGTTTCATGGCTGCAAATCAATCGAGGATTAAGACCTGTGAAATAGTGAAAGAGAAAGAGAGGTTCTTCCTGGCATGACATGGAGTGACAACTGTTACTTCTTGTAAAGCTTGATGGTGATGTGTCGATTGACACGTAGTTTCAAAAGGTGATTAAGGGCCTGCCAAGGTGTCACCGATAGTTATGTAGGAAGTAAGACATGTGGTTGACTCTGAACTAAACCCAAAGAGTTTTCCAGGGCTAATGGTCAAGTGCCATGTGGCATTTGTTAACCGGTGAATAAGCGTGGTAAGCAATTTCTAGATAAAGGTCTCACTTAAAGGATGGTCATCTCAAGATTGATCCAATGCTTCTCATTATTTCGTGGCCCAAAGATGTAAGCGGATTAACCTCTATGAAATAGCAAAAAAATGTTAGCCATCAAGATGAGGCGCAGTTAGTAAAAAAGTTGACAGTCTCGGTAGGGGTTAAAGGTCGGGCAGTTAGAGTTCCATCTAACTCTTGGCGTAGCTTTGCGAAAGGAAAGTGCTCGCGGGATAAAGCTTGCGAAATAGTGAAAAGGAGGTAGGGCCCAATGCACAGGCAAAGAGGTTAAAATAGTGTAAAGACTGATCAAGTCTCATTTGATCGGATGGCTAGCATGATTTCGTTTGACAAAATTGCTAGAATGTTATTCTCTGCAAAATGGTGAAAGAACAAAAAGAAAATATACAGGCATGTTGTGACCCGTTGGAGTGAATTTTTTGAATTCTTCTATAAATTCAATTCTGAAAGGACGGCCGAAGCATGTGGTATCAATATCATAGTTAAGAGTCTGACTATCGTATATGATCTCTCATCAATTGAATGAAGGCATCATTTTAAAAATTTGTTGCAAAGAAGCACTTGCAGAGCAAATTTCTTCACTTGTAGAGAAAATTTCTTCAGTTGCAGAGCAGATTTCTTCAAGCAAAAAATAGGTTCTCTTGTATTCATGTTTGGCAATTACTTGACAGTGTGTTTTAATTGAAGTTTTGATTTATTACAGAATAGTGGGGGCTAGTAATTAAATTGCTTGCATAGTTGTTTAAGATGGCACCTAAAAGAGAATTCTTAGGAAAGGTTAATTACCAGGAGAGGGCTATCAGTGATGATATCCTAGAACAGTTGACAATGTCAACTAATGTGGCAGCAAAGGTAAAAGAACTAGTGCCAAGAGATCCTTGCTTAAAAATAGGAGAGGGATTGTATGACAAAGGCAACTGGCTAAGAGACCCTCAAATTGGGTTGTCTGGGTTGGGATTATTTAAAGTTGGGTTTGGTATGAGAAACTCCCTAGCCTTGATGAATAGTATCTGGGAGCTGGATGTAGGCAAATTGGTGGTCCCTAGAGTATTCATGGATGTGGATCTCCTAACTCAGGTTGCACACAACTATGACCCAATCACAAGAAGTGTTAAGGATATAAGTGGGAAAACCCTCATTGAAATAAATAATGAGGAGTTCATAAATGCTTTTGGGCTTAGTGAGTTCACCAATTTTTTAGAGCCTATTAATTTTAAATCACTAGCTCAGGTTTACAGTGTGCAGAGGAACCACCTTAGAAATGGGCCTCTTAAAGAATTCTTTGTGAAGATAGGTGGGTTAACAGTTGTAGGACCTAACACTGAGGAGTATTTTTCTTAAAATCTGTTCACCCTTAGGGCCAAAGGATTATACTAGTCACTCTACCAAATTCTAGGAGAAGATGCTGAGGCAAATATGCCAACTCATTACATGTTAATGATTGCTCAAATTTTGAATCCCTCTTTGACAGTGACTTTTGATTATACTTCTTATATCACTGATGCCATCCATGAAGGATTGATAGGAATAAAGAATGGGAAAGTGGATAGGCCATTTGGATGGTACTCCCTCCTTATGCATTTATTTTTGTTCAATGGTGGTGACTATTTTGCAAGTGGAATGGATATTGTGAAAGAGAAAGATGGAGAGAAGATGTCAATGCAGTTATGGAGTACAGTGTTGTCGTGGGACAAAGAAGATGCAAGCTTTTTGAAGTTTGATAAATGTTTTGCATCTAAGATTAGGACTCTTATCTATTCAGAGAATCCAAGAGTCCCTAAGGTTCTTTTGGAATTCATTAGGCCAAAAGAGTTCGCTAAGAATGTTAAAATTGTCCACAATTGGGGTGATATCTACTTATACCTTGTCTCCACAGTTTTTAGAGTACATGGTTTCAAAGGCACTCCATTTTTGTTGCCCTATTAGGTCCCTCTTAAAGTGGAAATTGCAGAAATCCTCAGGCAAATTCGTAGTGTGCAAGAGGTAGAGCTAACAAGCAGAGGTAAAGGGACCATTTTCCCTACAGTTACCATAGCATACCAATTTGTGATAATTAAAGGAGGTTGGAAGTGTTTTGAATATTTCCTTCAACCATATCATTTGTCCACTGTAGTATCCTGGTGTGTTGACCCTGAAGATTTCTTCAACGACATGTTCAGAAAGAGGGCAATGAGCAGAGGTAGACCCCACCAATTCCAGTTTCCTAAAGACCTCTGGTGTAGGAGCACCCTTTTGAGCTCTCCCTCCTTCTTGTTTTGTTGGTATTATGCTTCTTATGAAGCCATTGTATATAAAATAATGAGCCAAGTGCTCATAGGTCCTAGGTAGGGTCCTAGAGGAGATCTTAGGGGTCATTAGTCAAAATTGTGGTTTCCTTGAAAATGGAGGATATGTGTGTCTTGGAGGTGTTTAGGGGTCCTTCACATCATGGTGGTGTCCTTAGGTTGGCCCATTGTGGGTCTAGGAGTCATGAAGAGCAACATTGGGAAAGTTGCTCAAAAGTTGCAAAAGTTGTCAAGCAACTTTTCCACCATGATGTCAAAATCGTTAGGTTGGCATGGATAACCCTAAATGTGGCACACTGACTAAGGTAAGGGTAGTATAAGATGTTGTAAACCATAAGTTAAAGGGTTGGTTGTCAAAGATTGTACGGCTCAAGCAAACTGTATTGACTGTGACTGTTTTTGAGTTACTAGTCTGTTTGAATGAAGTTACCGAGCAAACAAATGGATTGATTTGTGATCAAACCTATGTGGAATGTCTTATTTGGTGTAAATATATTCATTTTGAGTGATTAGATTAGCTTTTTGTTTACCACTTCAGTATGTTTGTAAATAGTTTGTGAATTGCAGTCTTACTGTCCAGTTTTGGACCGGTTTGAGTAAATGAAGTCTTGACTCCATTCCACGTTGTGGAACCACCATGAAACCATGGGGAATGGATGTGGAGACACTATACTATAGTCCCAAGAAAGAAGGTCCCTTGGAAATTCAAGGAGGCCAAGCAAATACCCATTCCTAGGTGAGACTAGACAGTGCCCGGTTAGGAATGGTTGTTGGTGCAGAGGTCTTGGAGAGAAAGGTTGATTAGGGGAGAGTGCATCCTTTGGAGGAAGTGTAGATGAGTGAGTGAAGCATCATTGGTGTGAAGGAGGAGCCTCCACCAATCCAAACAAGGTGGCTAAAACTTAAAACACTCACTGTGACCCAGGCAAACCATAAAAACCCTCACAAAAACCCTTAAAATCCACCAAGGACAGAATATGGACACCTGGAGGCCTAAAACCTAGAAAATCCTTGAGTCCTTGCCAAAAGAATTGCAGTCCTTTTTGGTAGATTGGGTTGTTTGTGCATCAATTGTGAGTGGGAGCCCTAGAAGACCGGTTAGGAGGCCTAATTGGTCCTAATCCTTGTAGCCCTTTTTGAAGGCAAAAACACAAAATTGTGAAATCGCTAAGGGGTTAAAGGCTTGAAATCTCTTGGGGGCTCATGAATGGGTGGAAAAACCTTGAAATAGACTTGAAACAACATTTCTAAGACCTTGGAAAGTGTGGATCAAGCTTAGCCCTTATTAGCCATAGTAAGAGGATTTGAGTCTCATGAGTAGGTGAGACCTTAGGAGCAGCATTGCAACTCATTAGTGGGTGGATTGGGCATGGTCAGGGGATTCCTCAAGAAAAGGGAAGTCCTAGAGACCCTAGGGTGTGTAGAGAATACCAGGTGATCCAAGGCAAGTATCCAAGAGCATAGACTAGGCTAGTCTATCCCAAACCCCATCCCATCAGATTGGTATCAGAGCAAGTAAAAGACTTGTTGGACTGTGTATGTCTCTATATACTGGTGAATTAGTAGGGGAGAGGAGAATGGTTACTAATGCAGAGCTGGCTAGAGAGGTGGAAGAATAGAAGGAGAAAAATAGACTCCTTGAAGAAGCTGTGAGTGAGATGAGGGATAAACTGCAGGAAGTGGTGGATCAAAGGACACAAGGACCTTGGGATGAAGACACCAAGGGTAAAGGCAAGAAGACTATAGACATAGATGATATTATCCCTGAACTAGATCCCATGTTCAATGAAGAACCTTTTGTGAAAGCTATTAAGGCCTTGAACACCAAAGCTCTTGAAGGATTGCCACATTTCAGTGGAAGAATGGATATAGACACTGTTATGGAATGGATTGAGGGCATGGAAAACCACTTTGAGTGTGAAGGAGTGACAGAGGCTTAGAAAGTTAAGGTTGCCAAATCAAGATTAAGGGGAGTAGCTTTGACATGGTGGAAGTACCTGCAAGAGGAAAGAGCTAGTATGGGGAAGCTACCTATTGCAAATTGGAAAGCTATGGCCGGTAAGATAAAGGAGAACTACTTACCAGAGGATTATGAAGTCCAACTTCATAAGAAGAGACAAGGATTGAAGTAGAAGGATCTTGATGTGGCCTCCTACATAGAGGAGTTTCAAAAGCTATGTCTTAGGTCCAAAGTCCAAGAAGATGAATCCATTAAGGTGGCTAGGTATCTAAGTGGCCTAAAGTGGAACATTCAAGAGGAGATAAGCCTATGGACTCCTACTACTATCTAGAAGTGTCATCAGCTTGCTACCAAGGTAGAAGAGAGGAACAAAAGGAAAGGAGACTCCCATAACAGGGGTAGAGGCAGAGGTAGAGATCAAGTGAATCCCTAAGGTGGTTACTAAAGAAAGTCAAGTGAGCAGACGAACCAAGGAGAAGCCAAGTTGACTGAACATGGTATTGAAACCAATCCTAGAGGAGGACATTCTAGAGGAAGAGATGCATAAGGTGGACCAAATAGGGGTAGAGGTACCGGCAGAGGTAACTCCTATTTTGCAACCATGAAGTGTTGCAATTGTGGACAATTGGGACACCTTTCATATAGATGCCCTAACAAGCCTACATCATCCAATAGTGGAAAGAGGGTTGCTTATGCACATGAAGACTCTTCAAGTAGTAAAACACCTGAGGTGGATCATATTGAATCAGAGAGTGGAGAAAATCTGATGTTCAATAGGGTCTTGATAAGATAGCTAGTCAAGAGTGAACCTAAGCATAGGAGAGCCTTGTTTAGGGTAAGGTGCAAGATTCTTGGTAAAGTGTGCAAGGTGATAGTTTATTCAGGCTCAACTGATAATAACATATTAAAAGAGGAAGTTAGGAAGCTAAAACTCACAAGGATACCCCACACTAACCCATACAAGGTGACATGGTTGAATCATGAGCAGAGTGTGTTGGTCAATGAACAGACTTGGGTAGAGTTTTCCATTGGAGGATACAAGGACAAAATTCTTTGTGATGTGTTGCCAATAGATGCATGTCACTTATTGTTAGGAAGACCCTGGCAATTTGATAGGAAGGTGATCTATGATGGAGAGGAGAACTCCATTTCCTTTAAGAAGGACAGTAAGACCTTTAAGATTCAGTCTTTTACAGAGAATGAAGAAGGAACTTCAAAGACACCTAGTGTCTTAATGGCTACTGGTAAAGAGTTTTTGAACTTTCTACATGAGAAGGAGATAGTGAAGTGTGCCATCTTTGTGAAACCAAAGGAGGAAGAAGACAAGTTGTAGATAGAAGTACCCAAGGAGGTGAAGCACATGTTGCAAGAGTATAAGGACATAGTGAGTGATGGGACACCGTCAACACTCCCACCTAGAAGGACCATAAGTCATCAAATAGACTTTATTCCCGGTGCATCCTTACCTAACAAGGAGGTAGCAAGGCAAGTGTAGGAGTTATTGGAATAAGGATTGATTAAGAAGAGCATCAGCCCATGTGCAGTCCTGGTAGTGCTAGCATCAAATAAAGGAGGTAAGTAGAGACTTTGCACTAACTCAAGAGAAATTAATAGGATTACCATAAGGTATAGGTTTCATATTCCTAGAATAGAGGATCTAATGGATTGTTTAGGAGGGGCTATGTATTTTACCAAGCTAGACCTTAAAAGTGGTTATCACTAGATAAGAATTAAGGAGGGTGATGAGTGGAAGACTGCTTTTAAAATGACAGATGGATTGTATGAATGGCTTGTAATGCCATTTGGACTCACCAAAGCTCCAAGCACCTTCATGAGGTTGATGAATGAAGTGTTGAAGGATTTCACAGGCAGATTTGTGGTGGTGTATTTAGATGACATTCTCATCTATAGCAGAACCAAAGGAGAACACCTTGAGAATTTGAGGTTGGTCTTAGAGAGGTTGCATGAGGAGAAGCTATCCATCAACCTAGAGAAGTGTGACTTCTTGAAGCAAGAGTTGGTTTACTTAGGATTTGTGGTGTCTAAGGGAACCTTGAAGATGGATCCAAGTAAAGTGGAGGCAATCTTGAATTGGCCTGCACCTAAAACAAGGACTGAGGTAAGAAGTTTCCATGGATTAGCTCAATTCTATTGGAAGTTTGTGAGGAATTTCAGTGGCATATGTGCACCAATCCTTGACACCATCAAAGGAGGTCTTAAAACTAAGTTTAAATGGACAGAGCAGGTTGACAATGCATTTCAATTGTTGAAATAGGAAGTAGCCACAAAACCTATCCTTCTCCTACCTATGTTTGATAAGCTATTTACTTTGGAGTGTGATGCAAGTGGAATTGTAGTAGGTGGTGTGTTGAGTCAAGAGGGAAGACCTGTGGCATTTTTTAGTGAGAAGCTTAATGAAGCAAAGAAGAAGTATTCAGCCTATGACCTAGAGCTATATGCATTAGTGCAGTCTCTAAAGAAGTGCAGACATTATCTACTCCCAAAGGAATTTGTAGTGTTCACAGACAATCAGGCATTGAGTTACATCAACACTCAAGAGAAGCTAAGCAATAGACATCTGAAATGGATGGAATATCTCCAATCCTTCACCTTCACCATCAAGCATAAGAAGGGGCAGCTTAACAAGGTGGCAGATGCATTGAGCAAGAAGTTGTTGATAGTTCAAGAGTTCCAGTTGCATAGCATAGGCATAGAGGGTTTCAAAGACCTCTATGAAGGAGATGAAGACTTCTCATCAGCTTACAAGGTTTGCAAAGAGTTTGAGAACCATTTCCATGGTGAGTATGCAAACTACACTCTCCAAAATGGTCTCTTGTTCAAGGGTAACCAGTTGTGTGTACCTAGAGGATCTATGAGGGAGAACCTCATCCAAGAGAAACATAATGACAGTTTGAGTGGACACTTTGGGATTAATAAGACCCTAGATTTATTACAAAGGTACTAATATTGGCCAAAGTTGCCAAGAGATGTGAAGAGGTATGTAGAGCAGTGTGGTGTATGCCAAAGAGCCAAAGGTGGATCAAGCAATGTTGGTTTGTATCAACCATTGCCGATCCCTAACAGACCTTGGGAATGTATAAAAATGGACTTTGTAGTAGGACTTCCCAAGAATAAAATAGGTATGAACAACATCTATGTGGTAGTAGATAGATTTTCCAAAATGAGTTATTTCATACCATGTAAGACTACACATGATGCTAGCTATGTGGCACATCTCTTCTTCAAAGAGATTGTTAGGATTCATGGACTCCCTTTAAGCATTGTTTTAGATAGGGACAGCAAATTCAAGGGTCATTTTTGGCAGACATTATGGAGGAGACAAGGAACTAACTTGTCATTTAGCTCAGCTTACCATCCACAAACAGATGGTCAAACCGAAGTCATCAATAGAGTGTTAGGCAATTTGTTGAGATGTCTAACTAAGGAGTATGGTCAGACATGGGACCTTATCATTCCTCAAGAAGAGTATGCATATAATGACAGTGTGAATAGGACCACCGGTAGAGGCCCTTTCAAGGTTGTAAATGGCAGACATCCAAGGGGAGTATGTGAGCTGAGAGATCTGAGTAGTTTGGAGATGAAGAGTGGACAAGTAGAGGAGTTCACCCAAACCATCAAGGAATTACAAGAGAAAGTTAAGAAGGCCATCCTTGAATCCACTCACAAACTGAAGGCCAAAGTGGATGAGAGAAGGAGAGAAGTTCAGTTCAAGGTGGGTGACTATGTGATGGTTCATTTGAGCAAAGCTAGGATGCAAAGTGGTAAGACTACCAAACTGCAGATGAAGAGGGCAGGACCTTGTCAAATTCTGGAAAAATATGGTGAGAATGCCTATAAGGCTGACTTACCTTCAGACTTAGCCATTTCACCCATCTTCAATGTTGTTGATCTAGTAATGTACAAGGGAGAGATAGCAGAGTAGACTGAGAACCAAGCCAAGGTATTAAAAGACTTGAATGTGAATACCTTACCTCAAGTGAAGAAGCCAAAAGCAGTGGAGATCTTGGAATCAAGAGTGAAGAAGTCTACCAGACACCAGGTCTACATGGAGCACTTAGTGAAATGGGTAGGTCAACTAGTTATTGAAGCTACATGGGTGGAGGAGAGCAAGTTCAAGAAGCTTGGCATAGACCCGACTCTTATCTCTTCTCCTATTTCTTAATTGTGTGTAGAGCGGGAGTATGGTGTAGGAGCACCCTTTTGAGCTCTCCCTCCTTCTTGTTTTGTTGGTATTATGCTTCTTATGAAGCCATTGTATATAAAATAATGAGCCAAGTGCTCATAGGTCCTAGGTAGGGTCCTAGAGGAGATCTTAGGGGTCATAAGTCAAAATTGTGGTTTCCTTGAAAATGGAGGATATGTGTGTCTTGGAGGTGTTTAGGGGTCCTTCATATCATGGTGGTGTCCTTAGGTTGGCCCATTGTGGGTCTAGGAGTCATGAAGAGCAACATTGGGAAAGTTGCTCAAAAGTTGCAAAAGTTGCATGACAACTTTTCCACCATGATGTCAAAATCGTTAGGTTGGCATGGATAATCCTAAATGTGGCACACCAACCAAGGTAAGGGTAGTATAAGATGTTCCAAACCCTAAGTTAAAGGGTTGGTTGTCAGAGATTGTATGGATCAAGCAAATTGTATTGACCATGATTGTTTTTGAGTTACCAGTCTATTTGAATGAAGTTACCGAGCAAACAAATGGATTGATTTGTGATCAAACCTATGTGGAATGTCTTCTTTTGTGTACATATCTTTATTGTGAGTGATTAGATTAGATTTTTGTTTACCAGTTGAGTGTGTTTGTAAATAGTTTGTGAATTGGAGTCTTACTATCCAGTTTTGGACCGGTTTGAGTAAATGAAGTCTTGACTCCATTCCCCATTGTGGAACCACCATGAAACCATGGGGAATGGATGTGGAGATCCTATACTATAGTCCCAAGCAAGAAGGGCCCTTGGAAATGCAAGGAGGCCAAGCAAATACCCATTCCTAGGCGAGACTAGATAGTGCCCAGTTAGGAATGGTTGTTGGTGCAGAGGTCTTGGAGAGCAAGGTTGATTAGGGGAGAGTGCATCCTTTGGAGGAAGTGTAGAGGAGTGAATGAAGCATCATTTGTGTGAAGGAGGATCCTCCACCAATACAAACAAGGTGGCTAAAACTTAAAACACTCACTGTGACCCAGGCAAACCATAAAAACCCTCACAAAAACCCTTAAAACCCTTAAAATCCACCAAGGACAAAGTACGGACACCTGGAGGCCTAAAACCTAGAAACTCCTTGAGTCCTTGCCAAATGAATGGTAGTCCTTTTTGGGAGATTGGGTTATTTGTGCATCGTTTGTGAGTGGGAGCCCTAGAAGACTGGTTAGGAGGCCTAATTGGTCCTAATCCTTGTAGCCCTTTTTGAAGGCAAAAACACAAAATTGTGAAATCGCTAAGGGGTTAAAGGCTTGAAACCTCTTGGGGGATCATGAATGGGTGGAAAAATCTTGAAATAAACCTGAAACAACCTTTCTAAGACCTTGGAAAGTGTGGATTAATCTTAGCCCTTATTAGCCATAGTAAGGGGATTTGAGTCTCATGAGTAGGTGAGACCTTAGGAGCAGCATTGCAACTCATTGGTGGGTGGATTGGGCATGGTCAGGGGATTCCTCAAGCAAAGGGAAGTCCTAGAGACCCTAGGGTGTGTAGAGAGCACTAGGTGATCCAAGGAAAGGATCCAAGAGCATAGACTAGGCTAGTCTATCCCAAACCCCATCCCATCAACCTCATTAGGAATGAGTTTGATTTAGATGAGAAAGAGATAAGGAAGGAAAAGTGGGTGGCCTACAAGAAGGCTTTAGACTTTGTGCACCAATTTGATACTAGCTATGGCCCTTTGTCTAGCTTTCACCCCTTTGAAGAGAAGATAAAGTTCTTAATTCTTTGTTTTGAGGATGTGATGCAAACATTGAAAGAAAAGAGGGAGGTTGTAATTAAGAACAACCCTAAGAAAGAAAAACTGGTTCTAAATAGGTCTTCATCTACCAGAGAAATCCCTCCTAGTGATTACATGTTACATAAGAAATCCAACTATAGTGTGTTGATGCCAACAGCAGGGGAGCCTTCTACCTCAAAAGGGAAGAGGAAGATACAGGATGTCATTGACATTCAAGATAGCCCAAAGAAACAAAGAGTGGGAAAGGAAGTACAATCTAATGAACCTTTTTACTCCCCATCTCAATCCCCTATTCATATAGGAGATGAATAGGCAACAGCTGAGCAACTATTACAGTTAGGTAGTCTTGGAGAGATAGCATACACATATGATGAAGTGGAAGAGGGAATGCCAGAAGAACCCCTTACTACTAAGATGAATATCACTACTAATGAGTTCAAAGGCCAGGAGTGGGATCTTGAGATCAAACAAGCCAGTGAGGATTTCTTGGCTGACAATAACTTTGTCACATCAAGAGCTTTCATGCAATTTGTGTGGAATCAGAATATTGATAAATTTAATGCTAGGTGTGAAAAGAGGAAAGGTGAGCAGCCCCACAAAGATCCAGCTGTGGTGGAGGAAGAGATAAAGCAAGAAATGGTTGATGAGTTTAAGACTATCACCCCCGAGCAAGGAAGAGACATGGTAGCATAGGCTGGGGTACTCATTCTTCCCGAATGGGACATAGCAGATGCCTTGGTTTTAGAGGCAGTAAGAAAAGAGACCAAACCTATGGAGGGAGTCACTTTCAGCAAAGATAATGTTGCACTGGTCATGCAGTCTCTTAAAAGAGATGAAAATAAGAGAAATAAGGACACCCTAGGGTCAAGGTACCTTGGAGGAATGATAGTAAAAAGAGTGCAGAGCACTGGGGTAGTGGAAGCTACTAGCACTATGCTAGAGACTACAAAGTTTAGTGTTGCAGTACCAGAAAGAGAGGCTAAGGAAAAGGCAGATCTCCAAGATAATTTGGAGACAATTTTGAAAGCTTACAATAGTGCCAAGGAAGAGGTAAGGGGTAAAGATAGCATCATCACCAAGTTACAAAGCCAACTAGCAGGACAATACCATCAAGGTGAGTCCTCAACATTGATGAATTCCTCTTCTCCTACAAGACCTCCACCTACCAGCCCCATTATTGAATTCCCACCATCTCCAGCACCTTCTAGTTCTTAGTTGATTAAGATCACTCCCCATGAGTTGGAGAATTTAAAATAGGTTTAGGCCCTATATGCAAAGAAATATGAAGAGAGAGTAAAGGCTACAATTTTAAGTTTTACTGACACTATAGGGTCTTCACTAATGTATAACAACATGAGTAAGATTTTGGAAATGTGGAATGAGTTAAATGGAGACAAGGCTATATTAATGCCTATTTTTGATAAATGGAGACCCAGAGAGTAGGATATAGAACTAATTTGTGTATCCTATGATGAGGTAGGGGTTGACCCCATTATTAAATCCACCAATGATATGACAAAGGATTTAGTAAAGTTGGCAGAAGGAGTAGATAATGCAGATATAAAGATCAACTTGTACAAGAAAGAGTACACTGATCAAGTTTTTGAATTACTCCTAGGAGGTTTTGTCAGCCCAACCCAATTAAAGGACAAACAAATATGGCTTAAGGAATTGGAAGCCAAATTGTCACTAAGAATAAAAAGAATTGTTAAATTAGAGGATGCCTCCATATTTGTCAAAAAAATTGAAGAGATTGAGAAAATCAAATCTCATTATGGTTTCCTGAATTCAGAGGTCAATAAAATGAGGAATTCTTGGAAAAGATTAGCCAAGACAAAAACAAGAGTGATTAACTTCTCATGGCCTACTGATGAGGTGTATAAGGAATGGACAAGAAAGCATGCAGTGCTTGATGTGGAGCAGTTAGAAAATGTTGCAATAGAACAACAAGAGGAAGAAGCTGTGGATGTTGAAAGAGACTTGTAACCGCATTTGTAAAAGGTTTTGTAACTTCTTCTTAAGAAGTAATGATTGTAACAAACTCTCCTAGGAAAGTCTGAAGCTATGTGTGCATCCATATTGTTATAAATGGATACCAGGACTAGTAGAAAAGGGATCGCAAGGAATTGTAAGAAAACGTTGCAGAAATTTATCTAAGCTTTTTTCAAGTTTTTGATGGAGAATATTCGAATGTTTTTGTAATACTTTCAGAAGAAATATTAATACACAGGCCATTGGTTTTGAGTTCAAACTTTGTGTTGTGTTCAAGTACATTTGCAAATGTTTACTATTTCATTCTGAGTAATCTAGGGTTATTCTTTTTTAATATGGGTTGCAAGGCAATTTTCAGTAAAAATGTTTCTTAGCTTTTCTCTTCAGGAGGGGAATTAAATACGCAGTAATCACTTTTTACTAGTAAATTCTTTGTGGGATACTTTGAATTTTGATGAACATAGTTTAGTCTAGTATGAACAAATTCTTATGTGTGTCAGGCATATATAGGGATTTGCAGAAGCCAAACTAATGGAATATGTACAGATGTTTGATTGTGGAAGTATTGTTTGAACTTAGATGACTCTATGACCTTGGATAAGGCACTGATATCTATTAAGGTTATCTTCTATACATCTTGTAGATCAATACTGAACATGAGTATAATTTTCATTCCTTTGTTTCAGTTAGTTTTAAGGTGATTAGATCCACTGGTTTTTGGACTGGTTTGTTGTGGATTTATATTTTAAAAGTGTGAATTCAGTTCACAAAGGTATACCCGCCTGAACTTTGGATAAGTTCAAAGTGTAGAAGGTTAATCAAACCTTGTCATATGTTGTCCTGAAGGTTTCCTTCTCTTTAATCTCTCTTCTACATACAGAGTTATCATATCACTATAAGGATTTTAAAGTGAATCAGATTTTGAGAACAACACCTTGTGCCTCATAGGAAGTTTAATAGCTTGAGGAAGATCCTGAATCTAGAATCCATGTATATGGGTTTGGAAAAGCAACTTGAGATGGCACTTGAAGGCTATGATGATGAAAGGATAAAGAACTTGAAGTTACAAAATAAATTGAATTCTGCTCAGGAATTCATTCTTGTCCTATAGGAGAGGTTGTCATCTGTTCAACCTAGTAGGAAGGAACTTTTGCAAAATCAGGATGATGAAGAGATAGATGCACTTAAGGAACAGTGTCAGAAGCTGAGTCAGGAGAACATGGTTATGAGAAATGAAATACAAGCTATAACTATAACATGGTTATGAGAAATGAAATACAAGCTATAACTATAAGGATGTCTAAGGATATTGAAGACCGAAAGAAAAAGGAAGAAAATCTTGCTATATCTCTGAAAAACAAATTTGAAGAATGTGGTAGGTTGGTTCATAATAATGATATGTTGAGAACCGATTTAGTACAATTTTAGAGTAATGAACAAGAGCTTGAGAGACAAATGATAATTCTGAGAGATGATCTAACTATTGCAAGTGAGTATAGAGAAAAATTCAAGATTAGTTCAGCACAACTAGATGAGTTATTGAAGAGACAAAGGCAGAATGGAGATTCCAGTGGACTTGGATTTGAACAAGGATAGAGTATTGGTACAACTAATACCAAAACCATAAGGCCGAGGTAGTTCAATGCTTATAAATTTAATTGTAGATGCTTTGTTTGCAATAAATTTGGTCACATGGCTAGGCAATGGAGAAATAGAGAAAATCAGAATAATAATTCTGCTCCCAGTCAATGTTCTAAATGCAATAAGAATGCTCATAAAAAAAAATATTTTAGAATGAATGTTAAATGTTATGCATGTGGAAAATTTGGACATATGGATAATCAGTGCAGGTCAAGCAATTATATTGGTTTTAGCAAAACAATTCGAAAGGACAATGTTACATGTTACGCATGTAATGAGGCTGGACATATTGCTAAATTCTATAGAAGCGTAAATCCACCAGTTGGTAATGGAGGATCAAATGAGAAAGGGAAAGAAAAGGTTAATGAAATTTGGCAAGATCATGCCCAGAGATGGGTCAGGAAGACTAAAGAACAATCTACAGATGGGAATGCACAAGTTACTTATCCGGCAGATGAAGTTGCTCTTGTATCGATAGGAAGCTCATCCGATAACTGATGCAGATGCCTTAGGGGTAGGCAAAAATTCATGAATATGCTACATATGCCCCGAGATGAGGTTGTGGAAGATGTTCCAGAAATTGGAGATGCTTATTCGACATGGTGATGTTTGTTTGAGATCCAGTATCTTTCACCAGAAGTCATTGATGTCAATGAAAGATAAGAGTTTTTCTTGGAGGATAAAAGGTTGAATCTACTTCATTTTTTATCACCTTGCATTCAAAAGTGATTAAGAGTGATTCAAAACTACTAAGGGTGATGAAGTGCGACCAGATATCTTCTTGAGTGATTTCACTAGCGATTGGAAGAAGTCTTCAGGGTTTTCACCGACAGTGATCCACACGTATTTATCTTTAATCATGGAAGCGAGATCATCATCTGTACCTATCTTAGTTGCAAATTTGACTATTTTTGAGGTCAAGGACCGTCCCAAGCCAACTTTCAAGCAATATCCACATGTGGCTACCCTAGATGATTCGGTTGGCACTTTTTCCCATGTCCCGGAAGGAGTTTTGTATGTCAGAGATGTAAGAGCCTACATCCACTATCACATTGAGGATTTGGGAATGACTGATATCAAGAGCATGTACTTGAATGAGCTAATGGGAGATTCTGGAAAAATTAAGCCCGAGTACAAGCACATTAAGGATTTAGGGTTTACCGGACATTCCAGAATTTGAAGATGAAATCATTAGGTATGTTTTAAGCAAAGTGCATGGAGAGTTTATCTGGTTAGATAGACCATATAAGATTACAAAGGATTCCATCAGGGCAATCACCGGTTTACCTTAGGTTGGGCAATGTCTGGATAAGAAGGTTTCTAATGATCACATCAACAAGATCACTGATGTAACTTTGGATAGGTGATCTATAAGAATCAGTACTATCACTGACACAAACATTAGATTTGGTAGCATGGTCATTAGTTAAAAGGTAACTCAATCAAACTGACTAAATTTTGTTTCTAGCTCTTGCATTTTCGTAGCTTACAAAATGATGAGAGAAAATGAGAAATTGGATCTATGTGGTTGGATGTTGGATGAACTGCTGATAAACTTAGGAAAGATTAAAGGAGAAAGAAAGGGACTTTTTGGTATGGTAACCTAATTGTCTATTTAATGATATTTTTCATCAACGAGACTCTTGGTTTTGGGAAGAGACAATGGGCATTTGATATCCTAGTAGGGAGGAAACTAAAATAGTCAATTGCTACATTAGGTGGTTAGAAAGATGATAAAGTATGGGGTTATTATAAGGCATTCCAGAAGGCTATGAAATCTAGAGAAAGGATTCCCAAGCACATTGTTGAGAAATACTCAACTGACATACGCTTCATGGTGAAGAAAGATAAAACACTCATGGAAGTAGTCAAACCCTGAAAGATTTGGATTGAGGAGATGAGATATGAAGTTGATACACAGATTTTAGGTGCTTATGTAAAGATGTTGATTGATGCACCTATTGATGAAGTTGAGAAATCATGTGGTACTGCTAAGCATAAGACACAAGAGGTTGAAAATGAGTTCAACTGGAAGAAGAGAGAGAAGCAGGAAGAAAAGGCAAGTAAATTTGTTGAAAAGGTTTCATAGGACATCAAAGCATTGATTGATGATGTCCCAGAGAAAGGCAAAAAGAGAAAAGAACAAGAATTTTTTATTGAACCTATTGCAGTTGAATTTGCATCTGAAGATGAGACACCCCTGGAATTCAAAAGGGTAATAAGGAAGAAAATAGAAGAAAAGAAGGTAGAGGCTAAAAAGCAATTGATTAGGAAAGTTACATTCAAGTTACCATCACAAAAACAAGCTCCAAAAGAAACACCTTCAGCCTCATCCGGTACTGGAAGAAGGAAGAAGAAGGGTGACATTGAGGTAATTGAATCTGGTAATGTAACTATCATTCCACCAAAGACTTGTGTAGAGTTAGTTAATGAGATTACTAAAGATGGTATGTTAAAGAATTTGCAGTTTTATTATGAACATTTAGAGGATGATGAACAAAGAGAGGTAGAGGAAGAAGTATTGTTATATTTGGATATTCATAAGAAAGCCTTGATAGAAATTGAAAACCAAATACCGACATAATTTTATGATATGTTAGATGCTAAGATACTATCAGCAATGCAAGAGGAAAAGCATATAAAGATACAAGAGTTGTTATCTATTTGTGTTTCTATTGCTCCAGAGGAGATGGATAGGACACTTGAGGTTGCAGATAGGAAAATCTTTAACAACAAACATAGAATAATTAGTCCTATGTTAGATAGAGTAAATGAGATAATTAAGGAGACCCACAAGGCATGGGTTAAGTTCTTTTAAGAGAACCATGGTTTTTATACTTCACCAGAATTAAAAATAGATACTACAGACATCTCAGTTGAAGGAAAAGGAAAGGGTATTGTGGGTACTTCACCCTCAATTTTGAAAAAAATTAAGATAGTAGAAATTAAGCCCTCGGTAGATACAAATGTACATGCAAATATTGAGATATCAGTTAATATAGAGAGTGTAAAGGTTGATAATGTACATGATACTAATGTTGAGGACAACGGTCCTCCAGATACAAATGTACAGGATGAGGTTACAATTCCTAGAGAGGAATTGACAATTATTGAGACTGCACCAAGTGGCAAAGCCATCGGTGCAAGTGAGGAAGCTATAAAGGTCAAAACATTAGAGGAGAAGAAAGGGAAATCTGGCAGGGAACTGGTAGTGAGTCCATCATTGTTATCAATTGACACCTTGTGGGCTGAAAAGAAAAGAATAACTAAGATGATCTCTACTGAACTCATGATGATGGTTGTATAGAAAATGATGAAGGAGGGATCTATGGATAAAGGGATTATGGACCAGTCTATCACTTTTTTGCATAAACTAGTCCCAAAGTGCAAGATTGACAAACAAGTGAGCCCATCCGGCAAGCTTAAGATAATTACAAAGCACATTTCAAAGGATTTTCAATCCTTGTAGTAGATATCAAACCGGTAAGCACTAGAGAGGTTCACACAAGCAAAGAGAGCTACATTCGATCAAATGATTGAGTTTGAAAGGAAGAACATTTAATGAAAGGTTGAAATTGATAGACAATTCTTGAAAGTAGTGTACAAATATTTACAGAGTATGTTGTAACACAAATGTTCTTACATTTAATTTGGATAAGAAGATTAAGGAATCTTAAGAGAAAATTGCCAGTATAGCCAATTCTTTTGATGGATTGACTTCATTGACTGCATCCATTGATGGTCAGATTTTGGTTTTGGAAGCCCAAGTTTCTGCTCTTGAGAAAGAAAAAGACAAAATCATAAGAAGAGATAGAAGTATTAGAGGTTTGGTGAGTCCCCGGTTGGATTCACTCAGTGTACATAAGAAGGAGTGTATAGATATGGCTGGTAAGCCCACACCGGCAAAGTTAAATGAGAAAGAGTCATTTGCCCATATGCTAAATGGATTGGTATCTATTTTTCATCAATTTCAAATCTGGTTGGGATACTTATCTTAAGCTATTGGAGAAGGCATATCCAGATATTTTCAAATATATTAAGCTCCAGTAAGGTATTTTTGGGATATTCATTGTACACTATCTTTATTCTTCATCCTAGTTTTGGATTTTTGGTATTCTTTTTGGAAATTTTGATGGCATTGATGTCAAAGGGGGAGAGATATTGATGTGAAAAAGAAAAAGACAGAGTTGTATACATTAGGGGGAGTATATAGATGAAAAACTATGGAAGTATGGAGTATTTTGTATTGATGGATATTCAGCTTAGGGGGAGCAGGCTCAGGATGAAACTGACAGATGAAACCATGATCATTTTTCACATGAGTGTTGCCATCAATTCCAAAGGGGGAGATTGTTGGCAATTGACAATCAATTGGTTGGTTTCACTATGCTGTTATTGATGGAAACATGGTATCTTGTTCCAGCTTCATGTTTTGGTTCAGTTGTGTACCGACATGCACTTCACAGACACTTCACCAACACTGGCACTGGCACCGACAAGATGGAAGGATTTCTTTGGTTACCGACAATGTAGGCTAACATGATTTAGAATAAGGTTATCGATATTGGAGGCCGACATCTGCAATTTTTTTGATATTTATGTATTTATGTTATCTAGCTGACATGTATATTGACATTGTAATTATCTTTGTAAGCCGACATAAAGTATGATAAATTGTAAAGGGTATATAGGTCAGTTGGATTAGATCATTTTATGATGTGATGTGGATATGTAATTGGGAAGGAAATAATGAAGGAGATGTGAAATATATAAGAGAGATCATATATGTGAGGATATTTATATAAGGGTTATTCTGGTAAAGGGTTTAAGATTTCAGACTGGAACAAACATAGCTTAACCGGAATTGTATTCAGGCATAGAAGATGCTATCTTAGTAGTTCATTCATTTCTCCAAATTGTAGTCTGGATTTATATGTAGTCAATGACGCTCCTTTTGTGATTGAGCAGTGTTTTCTAGGCTATAAGCCTTCCTACAAGTGTAGGCCCCTATATTTTGTAATATCCTTTCATATGGCTAGTGGTTGGATATTGTGGGTCACAAATCCCACTATGTTTTTTCCTCTTTGAGGTTTTCCACGTATAATTTTGTGTTATGGTATTCATTTATGTGATTTTCTTATTAGTTCATTTACACCTTTCAATTCCATATGTACTGGTATACGAGTTGGTGTATGCATGATTTAATAAGGTTAAAATTGATTGTACCGGTAGAACACTAATTCACCCCCCCTCTTAGTGTTCTTGGATTCCAACACAAAACTGATCCACATAATCCACACAATGATTAACCACATGAGATTTTTGATGAACACTATTCTACCCAAAAATATGTATACCGAACCTTCCAACTTACTCAAGAATCATCTTCAGAGGCCACAAACCTAGAATAAGGTAAATAACACTTCTAGAAAGCTTCTCGGAGATCCACAATCCAAAATATTTACCAGAAATGAACCGCCAACCAGAATACTATATTATATTGGATGTCCCATTCTATCTCATTGGACCTAACCAAAAATCAATCACTATTCTAGTATGAACAAATCATGAACTGCAAATGGGATTTCTGACATCAGTTGCCATCAACAAAAATATATGATCACCAATGTAGTGTCTCTTGCCAATAAATGTGTGCTTGTTGAATGATATATACTTGATTCTTCTCCATGATAGTTAATGCAAGATAGATATTAAGCTAAAATGAGATGCAAGATGGAGGTGATATGCTTAATGAATGTGCAAAATGGTGAGTAGACATTTTTGTATTATGAGGTTATTAAAATAAAAATGGATGAACAATTATACATTATGATATTATGAAAATGAAAGTGGATGAAAAATGAAAGAAAATGAGGGATTTAAATAGGCTAGAATGACAGATGGAGAGGGATGATAAAGAGACATGCGTCCCTGAGAAGGACATGTGTCATAAATGACATGTGTCCTTAAGGACATATATTATTGGAAGGAATGACATGTGTCCCTAAGGACACATGCCTATTTGGGAGTGAGACACCAAAATAGGAAGGTTCTATTCCAAAAGAGTTTACAAAATAGAGGTATTCCCATGGTTTACGATATTTGAGATATTTTCCCAAATTTTAGGAAATTTGGTTCCCCCAAAACTGATGGTATTTCCATGGTTTAAGATATTTGGGATATTTTCCCAAATTTTAGGAAATTGGCTCCTCCAAAACTGAGAATATTTCCATGGTTTAAGATATTTGGGATATTTTCCCAAATTTTAACAAATTGGTTCCTCTAAATTCAAAGGCACTTCCCAAATTTTAGGAAATTTGGGATATTTTGAGAATGCACACATATGATGAGGGATAAGGGATAGGGTTGACTAAACCCTCAGTTAGTTAGGTGGATTAGGCTAGAGGAAGGGTTAGAGTTAGGAGACATGTGGGGAAATAGAATTAATTAATTTAATCAATTAATTCTATGAGGGAATATTAGGAGGAAAGGACAAAAGTGAATTAAATAATCAAAATAGGCATTTTATCTATTTAATATAAGAAAATGGTCAAATTTAATTAATTAAATGAGTTATGATTGTCAAATAATTAATTATAGGAGAACTATAGTGTTATTATGAAGCCTCCAACATCAAGAAAAATTGGGGCTGGGTTTTGAATGCCATCACGGAATACATAACTGTTGAGGGCTGCTTTTTCAGGGTCCACACTTATCACTTTGTGTTATTAAACCACTTCAGGAATGAGAAAAGGGTTTCCCTACCCTACTATCTCTTTAGGTCCATGTCTATGTCTCTCAATAAACACAACAATAATCCCTCGAACCCGGTTCTCCATTGTGGGCTCATGTTGCTCATTTATGAGTACTGTAAAATCCTTGCCATGCAAGAAAACAAGAGGTTGCTTGCTTCTCCAGGGAAAGGCAAGAGAAAGTTGGAGGAAGGTGAACCTAGCAAGAAGGAGGCTACTCTGAGCAAAAAAAGAAAGAGTGTCACTGGGATGAAAGCCCATGATGAAAAGAATGATACAGAGGAAACTAGAAAAGAGGGTAGTGAAATGGAAATGAATGAGTCAGAGGGTGAGAAAAGTTGGAAAGATGAGGACGTGGGTGCAAAGGAAGAAGAAGGTGAGAACGAGTCTGACAATGATAGTCTAATTCTTAGTGCTAGCTTAGGCAACGACAACAGGTAGCCTATGGTGGATAAGGATGATAAGGATATTGAGGAAAAAGATATGAATTTTGAGAGGGAGAAAAAAAATGAACCCGAGAAGGAAATGGCTAAAGATAGTTTGAGTGAGGATAAGGAGAGCGTTGGAGAAGGGTTATTCCTAGATAACCTTTAAAAATTCACTGAGGCTAGATTGGGTTATGACAAATGGACATATGAACTATTGAAGAACTTGGAAAAAAATGGGAAATAGATGGATGAGAAAAGGAAGGAAGATTACAGGAATCAGAAGCAATGGAAGCAGGACATGGAGGAAAAAGTTAAAAAAATGGCAGCTCAGATTGACTATCTAGAAGAAGGGAAAGTGGTGATGAAAAACCTGTTGGGTTTGATCCTAAATATCTTGTCTGTTGTTACAAAGAACCTAGAGGATATCTCGAAGGTCCTCGATAACTCCAGCTCTCCCAAACTGGTGGTGGACCTTGACATGGATGAAGATGTAATCGAGATTGGAAGCGGGGAAGCTACACCTAGTGGAGCTGCAAAGAGAACTAGAGCGAGTGTTAAGAAAGTTGTTGTTGCGACTACTAAGGAAATCCCTAATCTTAGGGATAATATCAAAGACCTGTATGGGATTAGCAGTAACTTAGCCAATGCCCTGAATAACATAAATTAGTTCCTTTTGTCTGGTCTGGCTGGCTTATGTTGGTTTTTTGGGGCTTTTGCTGGTTTTTACTAGTAATTTTGTTGGTTTTCCTAATGTTTGTTCCTCCTAGTTTCTAAATGCTTTTATCTTGTAAGGTCATTTTGTAAAGGGTTTCGGGGGCCCTTCAAAACCTTCTTTTACTTTAATAAAAAAAAATAAGATTAATTAACTAGAAGGAGGGAATACTAATTAATTAAATAATGCATAATTATTTAATTAAAGACACACTAATAGTCAAATTACTATTCAAGATAGTCCCTCCAGAGGCATAGTAGGGCCTGCTCTTCTGAAGGAAGGTGAATTTATTTCATTATGTTGTTTAGATTTATCTACACAATAATCTTTATACTTTGTTTTAGTACTTTTAAAAATTTACAACTAATCATGGTTTTGTTTCTAATATTTTAGATTAACTAGAATAGCATGAATATTGTTGTTAAGATAGTTTAGTTTCAAGAAACTTTTCACTATTGTGTTCTTAGAAAGCATTAGAGTAATTTGCTTAAGTGAAGATTAGACATAAGTTTTAGTGTGTTTCACTCATGGAATTCACTTATTTTCTACAGTTTGTGTGTTCCTATATTAAATCCTATTTATTTATTTTATTCAAGAGTAAAATAGGTTCTTTTATTGGAAAATAGATCTAGGAGTTTGATTCTAGTATAATAGGAATTAACTTAGAGTTTATTCATTTGACTTGTTAGAATAGGTGATTCTATGAATAGTTCCTGTGAAGTCATGTTTAGTCCAAGAAGAGTAGTTATGTCATTACTTGTAGAATAATTGTTGATTTAGTAGAGTTATTAGAATATAGGAAGAAGAGACCTCTAGAAGTTCTATGATTAGAGTTTCCAATTGATAGATCATGATGGAGCTTGATTGAGAAAGAATGAAATGATGCAAGTATAGTGACAATAGCAGCCTCACCCATCATTTTTGGCATCGTTTCCAAGGAAAAAAGATCTAGAAACTATTAGTTTGGAAGACTTAGTGTTGGTAAGGAACTATTTTATAAAGCTTTGGTGAGAAGAGCTCGAGATCCTTTTGGTAGATTTCTTTCAAGATATTAGGTTAATATTGTTGAACACCCAATAGGACTGAGAGGGGGAAGTTAATTAGTCCAAAAATTCAAAGTATATTATTAATAAACAACATTAACTTACTTATCAATAACACATTAATCATCAACACATAACCATCAACCATCAACAAATGAACACCGGATTTACCAGGAAAACCCAAACAAGGAAAAACCACAAAGAGAATCTAACTCACAATATGAATAACAATGTTTACAATATTTTAGGCTTGTTTCCAAGGAACATCAACACCTAAAGGACTTGCAGAACTAAGGCACACAACCTTACGCAAGATACAAAAGAGGAATTGCATAGCTGAAGATCACTTCTTTGGGACAAGATAGAAACTTATGTCGAAGGACTCATTGTCAGTCAACAACGAATGGTATAGTTGAATTGAAATTGAGAACGATTTTCTTGAAAATAAATTTGTCCTTGAAAAACTAGATTTAGCAACCAACATCATGGAAAACATCTCTGATAATCTTCACTATCACAACCACCTATCTTGCATAGTATATTACCTTCAAATCTCTTCTCAAACTAACTTTTGCCCAGCCAAAAGCTCAAATATGCTTGCAAATAATTTTCATACACTTCTCACATAATTCACTTCTCATTACTCCATAATTCATCCATCCACATAGTTTAAATATGAGATACAACATTGAAATACGAATTAAGGGTTAGCCAAGACAAAATAAGAAATAGTACACAAAATAAGCCACCCAGACCTTAAATACTCAAATCGGTCCACTCCAGGAGAAAGACAGAACCAAAACATATTATAATACATCCTTCCATGATTGATCCAACAATCCAAACATGCCAACATGTATTCCAAAGTTGTTACAAAATGTAACGTATAGAAATAACAACCAATTAGCCATATAACCTCTTCAAAGCAACATACTCAATGCAGATCTCCACATGCCATGGTGAGACCCAAAACAACATATCTACACATATTCCAATACATATACAAACCAAAATAATATGATCCACTAAACTATAACACAATCAGCAACATATCTAGAGGGAACCAAAATCTTTTCGGATCCTAAATACAAGATGACAAAACCAACACCAAAAACATTAAGTACAAAAGAAAACATAATTCTGCAACAACCAAGAGCATATCTGGAACAACATCCATCTAGATAACTAGGTTTGACATCAATGACAACCATACAAGCTCATGCTTCCAATAATCTCTAACAATCTCCCCATTTGTCATTGATAGAAATACAAATACAATTCTTGAGAATACCAACACATGAATTGATCATAATAAACTCACAACAACTCTCTCTCCACAATCTCACAAAATTTCTCTCTCCCCCTTTGACAGTAATAATAAAGGGTGTTGCAAACCATATTGACCAATTCACACCATCACTCCCCCTAAGAGAAGCAACAACATCAATCTAGGAGACAAGGATAAGTGCTAAGTCTACCCTAGAAATATGCATGACTAAAAATGCATCTATCTAGAAAAAGGAGGGGCAATTACCCCTAACTTCTACCTAAGATACTCAAAGGTTTGTTCACCAATGCCTTAATAAAAATTTCTACTACCTACTCTATTGTAGAAATGTATTCTAGTCTAACTTCTTTCTCTACAACCTTCTCTCTTAAGAAATGATAATGGATTGAGATATGTTTAGTTCTTGAATGCATAACAAAATTCTTCAAAAAATTTATAGCACAGGTATTGTCACACATAATAGGAATAACTTCATCATATACCACTTTGATATCCTTAAGAGCCTTCTTCATCCACAAAACTTGAGTACAATAAGATGTTGCAACAATATATTCAACTTATACAGTGGACAATGACATTGAGTCTTGTTTCTTACTTATCCATGAAACCAATTTGTCTCCCAAAAAGAATGAAACACCACTAGTACCCTTTATGTCATCAATGCTTCTAACCCAATCAACATCTATATATGATTTCAACATGAAATCTCCATCCTTCTTGTACCATAAACCAATGTCCTAAGTTCCTTTCAAATATCTAAAAAACCTCTGCACTACTTGATCATGAGTTATCTTCAAACTAGCTTGAAATCTTGCAACCAAACATACAACTTGCATAATATCTTGTCTCAAAGTAGTAAGATATAACAATCCTCCAATAATAGATTTGTACTTCTTCTAATCAACATCCAAAGATGTATCATCTTTGCCTAATTTACTTTCAATGGCTAAAGGGGTAGTAACAGGTTTATAACTCTCCATATCAAACTTCTTTAATATCTCTTTATCATACTTAGCTTGAGAAATAAATAGTCCATCATCCAATTGAGTAACTTGAAGACCAATAAAGAATGACATCTCTCCAATCATAGAAATCTCAATTTATTTCTTGCATCTCTTCTAAAAATTATTTACACAATCCAACACTTCCTCCAAAGATAATGTCATGAACATAAACAACAACAATCAACAACTTAATCCTTTTAACCTTAAAATAAATATTATTGTATGTAGTTATTTTATTGAAGTTTTGTTGTAACAAATATCCATCTAATCTTGCATACTGCTGGTTGAAAATTTTGTTAACTATGCGAACTTACAAAATTGTGGTTTTAATCACAACAACATGAGATTTAATCCCTCCTATTCTTCTGAGGGGAGGCCCCCCCTTTAACTTTCTACTGTATTCTACTAAAACAAGATACGACCTTTGATTTCCATTCTAAGCCTAGGTGGTGCATCATCCTATCTTCTTTTTTCAAGGTAGGTGTTATTCTTTTCCTCTTACTTCAGGAAAGAATTTACAACATAGATTAGTGATAATTATAACAATCTTGATGTTACAAATTAGCTCTTAAAAGCACTAATGAGTAAAATAATGGATAAGGAAAGAAGCAAAGTTTCCATGAATGGTTGAAAGTCCTCCATTTCTTCTCTGGGATGGGAAAGAGTGCTTAAGCTCAAAGTCTTAAAGTCACTGCTCTCCTATCAACCTTGCTTCTGGTAATTTCTTTTGTAACCCAATGTGTTAACCAATAAACCAAAATAAAGTGCAAAGTCTTTAAATTCATTTATGATTACGATAATGATAATAATTTTTTGAAAGTAATGATAAGAGTACAAAGTCTTCAGATCACAATTCTCCTTTTTCAAGATAACACAATAAAGAACAACCTTAATGTATTTCAGCTCAACTTAACTAAAAAGTATCAATATAAAGTACAAAGTCTTCAAACTGATTTAAAGCTCACCAATTCCTATTTTATCCAACAATAGCCAAAATATGACACAAAGTTCACAAGTTAACAATTGCCTCAACACTTTAACAATATTCTCAACTCACCTTCACTTGAATACGATAAGAATTTATAATGAAAATGACATAAGAACACTCTCACCATAAACTACAATTTAATCCAAAACAAAGTCTAGATGCCAAAAGCTTTCTTCTTATTTCATCAAGTTGAGAAATCACAAAATAGAACACAAAGTTTCACTTCTTAGCTCTTCACTTCAGTAGAGTTTTGGCATAAGATTAAAGATAATAGATATGCATTACAAAAATCATCCTCATATATATAGGAGAGAGGTGTTGAGAAAATATAGGAAAAAATATGACTAATTCAAGGAAGAGTCCTGATTGAATTTGGACTCGTGCATTGCCTAAGTGCAAAAATTAAATAAAAAATGACACTTCAAGTTTCAATGTCTTATTCAAAATTACATATACTATGGAGTGTCACAAGACACTCCATTTTGATCTTGCTTCATGAAATCCTCAATTTTTTGTAATACTGCTTTCATCTTCTCCTGATCAGGTCCTTTAGTGTGACTTGTGATGACCTTGATCTGAGTGATAGAATCTCCAAGGTTCACATAAAATTTCTTATGCTTCTTCAAAAGAGAGGCTAGACCATCCAGATTAACTTGGATATCCACCAGCTTATCAATAGAGGATAGTGAGAAAACTTGTTTGTTGACCTATTCACCAATCAATAGACTGAACTCTTTGATGATGATGTCTTCATGACAAGGCTTTAGATTCTCATCAAGAAAAGTACAAGGAAGAATTGATATTTTCTCAATGATATCATTCATTCCTTTTGATCTTTCCTCAAATCCTTGATAAGAATTTCTTGAGTATTCATTTGATGTTCCACAATTTCCCTTTGCTCAATGTACATACCCGTTAACGAGATCACACCATTGTCAACCAGAACATATAACTGGAAATCTTCTAGCTTCAACCAAGAGTCAAAGTTCTTTTCATGTGCTTCTAATTCAGTTGAAAATAAATTCAAATTATTTTTAATCTCAACCTTTATCTCTTCTAGACTTCTTACCAAGGTAACTGCTTGATGCAGGAGCATCCCCAGTTCACAACAATCTTGCATCAACCAAAAACATTTCCTTTTTTGTTTGTTTCTATTTGCAGTTTTAGTTTTCCTTTCTATGTGTCCCAGTTTTGGCTCACCAGTTCTTGTGGAGTTGGATTCTACTTGAAGACTTGATCATTTTTCTTTCTTTTAAACTGCATCTCATTTGGATCACTTTTTGACAAGATATCGCTACCAGTTTCCTCGATAGTTTCTTGTTACTGGTTGTTCCTTTATTACCGATTGAATGAGACCTATTCTAGTGATCTACCGGAACCTATTCCGGAGCTTGCAGAGCCTTGGACATTGATCTTGATGTTTCTTGGCATGTGGCCAACCTTCTATGTTTCATCCCTTGGATTTTCTGGAGGAATCTCTTGGTGGAAGCCGCCCTTGTTCATTTTGTATTGTTCTTCAGGTTTTGATCCTTTTGGGCCAACCAGATCCTTTGGATCAATATATATATATATATATATTTGTAATCATGCTTTAGAATGTAATCAATGAGAGAATCAAGGAACATCAAATAGATAGACTGTTCTTAGAAGATAGATCTTTCGATTCAAGGTCCCGGTGTGACCTATTCTACTAGGCCTGTGTGTCAGTATGTTGTAATCTAGCTGTTACCAGTTGGATGTAATTGACTTTCATGAAATAAAACTATCTATTATGCATTGCCTCCATCATATCTGTGTGATTCCATTGTGTTTACTCTTGCTGACTGGTTTGGACTAATCTCCTCGAGGTCCCTCCACACCAGTGACTACACCAAATGGTATTAGAGCTGGTTTGTGAACCTGTTGTTAGATAGAATGCTATTTGTGCACCGGTTGGTTGGAGAGAAGATTGAGGCAACTTGTGGACTTGTTCAGATCACCAAACTTGAGGCATATCAAGGTTTGTAAATAGACCACCGATCCTAGAGCTTGAGCTTGAGGCAGTTAGTGGGTGGAGACTTGAACAGATTGTCAATATAGGCAAGTTGTAGTTTGGACTGGTAGATTGTTGTGGAGAGGCAACCAGAAGCTTTGGTTAGATTGTCGAAACCCCTAAGGTAGTTGCAAGTACCTATTGACCAGTCACCAAACTAGAGAAAGTGATGGGACCCACTTTTCAATTAACCCCGAGAGTCTGATGTGGGAGCACCGGTCTAGTTCTTACCGGTTAAGTAGTTTTCAATGGAATTGCTTGAGAGCCTGGCATTTCTTCATATTTGAGTGTTTAGCATTATTCTTTTGGGTTTATTCCCTTGTGTTCATGTTTTTTATCATGTTTGAGTTTCATATCTTTTGGCTTTGTTTCTGGTAGTATGCAGATTTTGGTATTGTCCCGGTTGGTGTGTTCTTATCGGTTAGCCTAGCTGTGTGTTGAGAGAAGATGATCTCGTGTTGTGGTTGATCTCCATGACTTGAGGATCATTTTAGGTGTTGCATTGGGCCTTGGCTAGCATTCTCGGAGGTCTGTGCATCATTTGGAGATTATTCCTAAGTTATTGAGCCAACATGTTATCGTTGCACGTTTCATGAACCAGTTGGTCCTTTGGGCCGACTTGTTTAAGTTGTAATTATTTGTAGGTGGTATATATATGGAAGCTTGTGAACCATTTGAAGATAGAAGTCACATCAGAGAAGTCACAACAGAGAAGTTAGAAGATTGAAGACAGAGCCTTGAGACTGAGGGAAGATGTATATCAGATAGGATTTTGGTCTGGTAGGACTAAAGCTGGAAGGCTGAGGTCCGGGTTAGGATAGAACCGATAGACTAATTACCAGAAGCCGATTTGTTATGAGGATGATATGTGGATCTTTTAATTGCATTATAAGCATTAATTTTATCCTAGACTACAATCGAGCATGTGGCATGTATCATTCTTTAGATTGTAATAAGATTCATTCTTATTGTCTATCGGATATGTCTTCTATGTTGTTACTGGTTGTTCTTTCTATTTTTTTTCCACCTTGTTACTGGTTACCGGTATTCTTTGCATGATTCATGTGTTTAGCTGCAAGGTTGGGTTGTCCATCATTGGATCTCCCTACCTTTAACTGCATCACATCCAAAGAGATCCATCTGGTATCATTATCCTTGAGAAGATTGTTCCCATTAGTTATTCCATCAGCAAAGTGTTGAAATTCCATAAATCGCTTGGGACTTCAACAGAAGTGTGAGTAGAGCTCTTTGATTAAAATTTCAATTTTTTTTACTGGAGCATACTTGCTCACAATTCCAAAAGCTAGATTCATTCTATGAGCCATGCTGTGAATTGTAGTAATGTAGGGTGCAAAAGAAGTTTCAATCTTTGTACAAAGACCATTCCTATGACCTTGCATTACTAAAGCTCCATCTGCTCCAACACACACCATTTTTTTGGAAATCGTCATGTCATCCATACCTCCATATTCAATTAAACATCTCTTTACTAGTTGAAATAAATTATTCGTTGTTGCACAATCCTTCATTTTAGCAACAAATAGTAGATGAGGTTGGCGGACATGACTTTGTATAGTATAAACATGCATGCATACCCACAAAGTATTATCTACTATCATAACTTCGTCTAAAGAAAATGCAATAAAGTTTGATTCTCTTATTTTTTCCTTTACATCTTTTTCAACCTCAGCAAGACAAATTGCCCATTCCCATCCACTATTTACTGACCAATGACTATTAGGATAGTTAGGAACTTTCAAAAAGTGTAATAAACCACTAATTGATGGAAAATCTGTCATAGCATGCCCTCTACTCAAAATATACAAAATAACACTTAATTAAACAATGTTTCCTAGTTGTTCTATTTGCATTTCTTTTCCAAAACTAGCTTCAATAAAACCTTTAACTTCAGTAGGATTCATCTGTATTTTCTCATGAAAATAATACTCTTCAACATTCCTCACATGCTTACATTCCTCCTTTGTTTTCCATCTTATCACTAATTTTTCAACTCTGTCTATCATTTATTTTTCATAAACTTTACCCATATGCTTTTTTTCTATGGTGTCAAATTTTAGCTACAACCTAATTTCCTTGACATGTTTCCAAGTGCAAATCTTACACCTACATTCTATTGGAGGCTCGCCTTCAATTGGATTCTCCACTGGTTCAATGAATGGATACTTTGATGCCCAATTAATTTGAAAATTCCTCACTGACATATCCCACTCCCGATCTTTTTTTTATTTTGGTTGATCCTTTTTCGATTTGGCTTTTCTTTTCCCCTTCCATGCATTATCATCTATGTCATTATCACCCAAGTCAATTATATCATCCTAGTTAACTTGGTTGTCTACCAGATAATCTTCTTCAAGATCATCCTTATCTGAGATATTAGGTTCACTGTCGTCCTCAACATGCAATGTAGGTTGTGAATTTTGTACTTGTACTTGTGATGATGTACCTTCAAAATTTTCACCACAATCTTTTCCAAAGCCAAAGTATGAAGACAACATTTTGTGTTTTGTTGGCCTCTCATGGCCTTCCCCACATTCAGGTTTCCTACCCTTCTTCATGTTCGACATCTCCAATGAAATAAAGGCTGCAAAAAAATATCAATTTGTTGAAGTAATAATAGACTATAAAGTAGAATATATGTTTCATTGGCCCTACGACCTACAATCTAGATGTGTGATGTCTGAATCTCCTGACTGACCACTTGGCATTGACGGGTCCCCACTGAATAAGAATGAACTCAACAGTGCAAACAAATATAGATAAATTTAGAATAATATTATAACACTTCAAAGATATGATCGCTCACCTTTAGGTCACTTTTAGTCTCCAATGAAATCAACAACAATGATTTTCCTTGGTCTGAAACTTCGCTATTGATCTGAATTCAGAACCTAGAACCCACTAGATTGTGTGGAGATAGACATGATCTTTAAATGTATTTATACCAGTCCTTATATGGTGAGTTCTACGGGAATTTTATATGGTATACAAATATTTGGCAAATCCTGCTTAACTATAACACGACTTATGTAATTTTTGTGGTGATTATGGGCCATCCAAATAATTGATAAATACAATATAGTTGCCAAAAATTGGGGTGAATGGAGACATACGTCAGCAAAATGTTGGGCAAATTGGGTCAGCTTAGACAAAAAATATTCATATGCCTATAAGTGAATTATGATTGTCTTTTAAGGCAACCTCAGAGAGTGTAGGAGAAAAAATTAAAAATTTACCATGTCCATTGTATATTGTATTGGCAAAATCCTCGCATAGAAACATTTAATTACATAAAACATATTGCAATCGAGCCATGAATTTGATGGAAATTGATAATTTTTTGGAAACATGTCCACCCCCAGTTGGTACAAAATATTCGCCATTTCCCAGGTTGCCGACATGAAAAATTCACCATTGGTGAATATTAGCCACTAAAGTAATCTTTGTGGGTATGGTTGTCTGTAGCACCTATCAGACTATGTTCTTCTCTAACTCCCACAATGATGTACGTGTAGTTCCATTGGAGGTTACTCATTCCTTTGCCAACACTTGTTCTACTTTGGCTCTAGCTTCTTGGATTTGTTCCTTCTCTATACAAGCATCTGGATACATTGCCTTATGTTTTTATGCTCTCTTGATTACCAAAACTACCTCCTCTTGGTCCTCCATACCCATCATATTAATATCCTTCTACTTCAGATAGTTGGTGTCTTCATGGTCACCTGGTCCACACCATTTGCACAATAATTATACAATGTCTTTCTCATCTTGGCAATCTCTCACAAAGTGTCCCCATTGGCTACATCATTGGCATTGTATAATAGGCATCCTCTGGAGTCATACTATATTTAGTTTTTCCCTCGTTGATTTCCATTCCCACTAGGCAATACACTTTGTGGTTTCGATGAGATGGACTCTTTCTATGTGAAGAGTAATTGTGTAATACACTACCTTTTGTGTGCCCCTCTCTTTTGCATTGAGTGAACCATAGTCCATTACTTCCTTTATTAGTTCATTTCTCTACCTCCAATTTGTTGGTTCCCAAAAATGGACGACGGGTTTACACTACTAGCAGGGCAGAGTGTGAGGCCCCACCCCAACTCAGTCTGATATTTCAATGGTTTTTATGATGAGACTATTATGGATGCTTTATTTTTTATGCATTATGGATTTAGAACTTATATGATTCCATGATTTGGATAACATTTCTATATGTTGATGCTTTATTTATATGCTTTATGATATAGAACACTACATGATTTTTGAATAGGATGAATTTGCGATGATAATTGTCATTATTGAAATTGCAGGACTTTACTATGATGATAGAAATATGATGTATGTTTTATGTGTGGATCAAAATTATGAGAATTAGGATGAATTGCTTATGTGAAATTGCTTGGATATAAGATGTATTAAATTGTTCAGATGTAAATTGTATGCAAGTGATGATGTGTATTATTATTCTTGTGATTTATATTATATGAGGTTACTTGAAGCTACTAATGTGTAAATTGAGATGCGTAGGAAGTTATCCATGTGACCATGGAAATATTACAGCGAACCAAACCTAGACCTATGTATGTTCGTAAAGTCAGGGTTTGTCTATTTGGAGAGACAACACCCCGTTTGTGTTGTATTTTATTCGTAATAGTAAATGATGCATGTGTGTTAAGTGTTATTTACTTGATTTATGTAAAATCCATAAGAGACACGATTTCATGTATAAATTTGTAAAAGTATTTTCTTTGTGTCAGTTGACACATGTGTGGATTTATGTTTGAATTTTTAAATTTGTCTCTTGGTGGGAATTGTTTAACTATAGCTTTTTCAATTAATGTAATGAGATTCCATAAATGCCTTGGGTAAAGAATCTTCGGGATGGTCTAAATAGGTTTGACCCGAAAATAAACTTCAGAGGGGTTAAAAAAGGGTTAAATGGACACCTAGGGGTAGTTTAATAGGGTTTCCTAAAGCCCATAAGGTATACCTAAGGGTTAGGGCTAATTTTAGGCAAGTTTCTACTCCCATGTGACCTTTTAGACACCCTAAAAAGTGACTTTTCTAAGTTGTGCGAAAATTGAATTAGAAGACTTGAACAAAGTTGAAAACCTTCCTTTTTGAATGAGAGTTCCCTTTCCCATTTTACCTCACCTTCCTTTTTAGTTTTTAAAAACTTGTGAGAACTCTCACAATAGGCTTCTTAAGCAAGAATTAGAAAATTAGTGGGTAATCACCCACTCTCCATTTTTTGGAGACAAAAGAATTTTGTAAAGAAAAAGATAGAATTTGGTTTGAGAATTTTGGCTAAGGGTAGAAAGAGAAGAACCGTGGAATTGGGCTGCTCATCCTCAACAAAACTAGCATATCTTTGGGCAGATTAAGGTTGGTTGTATCTTTCTTATAATGGATTTCATATTGCATGTGTTTTGAATGTAATGTTTGTGTAAAAGACTAGTTTTCGTGCATGTTCTCTTGGAAATTTATTTGGTATTTTGTGTTTATACATTGTATGTGTTTTTGGAAGTAATCAAGACCTCCTACTCTTGGGAGACAGGAGGATCTTGTGGGTGGTAGAAGTGACAGCCCTCGAGTGAGAGACTCTCGCTATGAGAGCGATCACAAGGGATTTTATGTGACCCTTGTTGCATGGCTTGTTTATGCATTGGGGGTCATAAGGAGGGGAATAAGGCATGAATGCCTTGGGGGGCATAAGGAATAAGGGGTTGCTATACTTGATGTATTTAATTTGCCATGAGGTGGCTACATGTTTTTCCATACTTGTAGTTCTCCTCAGGGTACTTGGTCCACTACCACCCTTGAAAAGGACATTACCAATGTGTGGTGCAGTGTTGCCCAGGTTGGGAATGTGTTTTAGTTTGTGTGTATTCTATCTTTTGTGTTTGCATGTTTGTTACCTATCTAGGGCTTGGTTCTTTGAGCTCGGGGGTGGCTATCAGTTAGCCTAGGCTGGGAGGTGAGCACTCCATGGTCATAGTTTTGATTTATTTGCATATTGTTAGAAGAAATATCATGGCATGCAGTTATGGCGGAAGATATTGATTGAGGAAAATTGTTGTAAATGTAATTAATACCCTTTGAAAAGTCCTCATTTGTTTGAAATGAGAGGCTATTTGTAAAATAGCAATAAAGACTTGGGGATATGTTATTTGTTATATATATGTAGAAAATATCATGTTATGTTGCAAAAAAGATAAATGGTTTATTTCTAAGTTCTAGTCCTAAAGTTGAGGTTAAATCTTGTAGAGTATTTAATATTTCTTGAAAGGAAATGAGTTAAATTTATTCTTTTATTTAATGGAAAAGAAATAGAATTGATTTTGCATGGATGCAAAGGCTGAAAATAAAAGCATTTAGGACTATACATGAAAATGTAAAAGTATTTTAATTAAATCTGTGATTTTATTTTAGATGCAGAAAATAAAATCTAAAATTATCATAACCATCTCTATAGTTTAATTTAATAAATTCTTTATTTAATATAGTTGCGGTTTTAGGATTAGTTAATTTTGTTATTTACTTTTATTATAGAAAGTACATCTAGAGTAAATAGTCTAATAAATTTAAGTAATATGCTATCTATCTACTTGCAATTTAAATTTTATTAAATTCTGACAACATTTTACTACAGAAATTACATCTAAAGTCATATAGTTATTCTTTGATTTATAGAATTTGAATTAAAAATAATAATACGATGACTATAACTTAACTGGAAGAATGTTTCATTTACAGCAGTATCATTACCTATTTACTCAAAAAAAAAAAACCATGATCAAATATGCATAAAAAATGTATATATATATATATATATATATAGATGAATATTTATTAAAAGATATATATATACATATATATATAGTTTTATAAATAAACAAAAAAAATAATAATTAAACAAACTTTAAAATAAAAAATTAGATTGGCATGGTTTATCAGGGAGGGGGTCGGCTAGGGGCGAACACACTGTGCCTTGCACAGGGGTCGGCGGCCGAGCCCACTATGCATTTCACAGTGGTCGGTGGGGCCGAGCCCACTGTGCATTGCACAGTGGTCGGTGGCTAAGCCCACTGTGCACTACACAGTGGTCGGCGACGCCACCCACTGTGCATTGCACAGTGGCCGGCGGGGCCGAGCCCACTGTGCAATACACAGTGGACGGCGCGGGCCAAAACCACTATGCATTGCACAGTGGGAGCCTCGGCCACGTCGTCCCCCAAACAATGCTCAGCCTCCCCTGCCATGGCCGCCGCTAGGTCTATCCATTCGGCCCTGCACACACAAATAAAACTAACTCAAAAAAATAACATGAAACCCTAGCCCGGGTAGGGCTAGGGCAATAATAAAAAAAAAATGATAAAATTATAAAATAAGGGTATTTTATAATGCAAACTCCTAGTTAGGGTTTGCATGCTTTTACTCTTATAATTTAAAAAAAAAATAAAAATCGTTATATTAATTAGTAATATAGTTAAATATATATATATATATATATATATATATATATATATATATATATATATATATATATATATATATATATATTCAAGATATGTATTTATATATAAACATACATAATTATATAGATATGTATAAGAATATATCTATATAAAGAGTTGAGGATATTAAGAAAGAAGCAAACCTTAGATTAAATCATTTAATTTTAGTTGAAGATGAACCTGAGTATAGGTTTTTACTTTATAGAACATATTTTCCTTACGAATTTAATTATTAATGAAGTATTATTTATGTTAAATGGATTGAGACGTTTACATAATTATATTTTAATGAAGTTCATATTTAATTTTTAAATTCGAATGGATTGTGTTATTTTTGAGTTTAAAAGATCAGTGAAGTGACATTTAATTTTAATTAAATAAATGTAGTTGTTTTAGCTCAGCCTAATACTTCATTATTGTTAGGAAAAAATAAATACACTTAAAAGTCTAAGTGCCAAGACTAATATAATTGCTTCTTAAAAACAAATAAGAATTATAGGAAATTAATAGTATCCTTGTCTATCGAATTTAGATTTTTAGATTCAGATTAATCTGTTGGGCTAATTTGGAGAGTTAAAATAGTATTTGGTTATTTTAGTACTTCGTATTTAATTTAACAAACAAATTTGCGTACTTGAAGCTAGTAAAAAAAAGATTAACGATATACATAGTTAAGACGAAACATGATGTAGCATTTTATATTTATCGAATTAATGCTTTTAAAAGTTATGTTTTTAAAAAAAAAATTATCCCATTCTTGCCCTAAATTTTGGGCCTTACATTTTGGTATCAGAGCAAGGTTTCCACACTAGGAACCTTACTCCACTTACGTTTTGCTTTAGATTACTTAATTTATTTTAATATATTGATTTTATAGGATATTTAAATTTAACTAATTAAATATTTTTTTTAAAAAGAAATTAGTTATTTAATTTATTTTATTTTCCTCTTAGGATGCCTCCGACGACGCGGCAAGCTCGCAAGCATGGAAGGGGTCCTAGCCATGTGCACATAGCATGCGAAGAGGTAGCTAGGGAGGAATCAGTTCCAGAAGAGAACCCAGAAGCACCTCCCGAACAACCAAATGATCCTAACCGAAACCTCTTAGAAGCAATCCAGAACCTAATTGGCATAGTTCAAGAAAGGATTCCAGCAGAGAACCCTCAGGTTAGAAATCAGGACTCTGGGAGTCATAGATCAGTTGAGAGGGAATGAAGCAGGACCCCAGCTTCTATTCCTGTAGAGAGTCAGGGTGGAAATGAGCCAGAGTTTGTGCACATACTAGGACCACATCTAGTGGTGGAGCCAGTTTATTTTGAGAGAGCTCATCGGGATCCAGGGGATCTTATCAGGGAGGTCATGCGCCTCCAACCACCATCTTTTGGGGGCTCTATCAATGGGGTAGAATTTGAGGAATGGCTTTTGAGCCTTGAGAGGTGCTTTGCATTGCGCTCTTACGAGAGTAACCTAAAAGCATGTGTCATAGTCCATCTGCTAAGAGGAATGGCCTCCACATGGTGGAGATAGGAGGAGTACAAATGCGGATTAGTTCCTAATACTCTCACTTGGGAGATATTCACAGAGAGGTTCCGGGAGAGGTACCTATTAGAACATTTCAGACAACATCGGATAGACGAGTTTCACAACCTCCAACAAAAGGGCTTATCAGTAACCCAATATGAGAGCAAATTCTTTGAGCTCTTGCCTTACGTGGATTATCTAAAGGATGAGAAACTTCTTGTAAACCACTTCATCAGAGGGTTAAATGCCAGTATACTAGGCCAATGAGGATGTCCGCTCCAGAGAGCCTTCGGGTTGCCATGGAGAAGGCACTGATAGCTGAGGAAATTTAGGTCAGACCATAGGACACTAGGGATCGGTTTTAGAACTGAAACCCCACACCTCAGACTTATGGATTCCAGAAACCACATTGGAAGGGAAATAACCAAAACTCACAAGGGTTCTCCAAACCCCCTCCTCCATAATAGACACCACAGAACAAGAGGCAGAAACCTCCACAGTATCAGCAGGGTACCAAGCCCAAGCAGTGGCAGTCTCAGGGTCAAAGGCAAGATCAGAGAGCATAGGTGCCTTGCACATCTCCGACGAGGACTCAACAGTCCTCTAGGGGTGGGTATAGCAGATCTAGCAGGATAGGAGGACAAGCTTTCTCTAGGCCCGAGGGTGCCTAGTTTCAGGCACTGGGTGCTTGCTTTACATGTGGAGCCATAGGGCATATGGCGAGGGATTGCCCTCAGGGTCAAATGGTAGGGAATCAGCAGATGGCCACTTCAGAGCCGATAGTTGGTGATATGGGCAGGTCCCATAGAGTATTCGCAGCAGTTGACAACTGTCAGGCTGAGCATCAGGCCACGGTCATCAAGGTTGTAGGTATGATCAAAGGTAACAAGGTATCTATTTTGTTTGATTTAGGAGCTACTGACTCCTTTATATCTCCATTGGTTGTGGAGCGTTGCGGGCTAGTGGTAACTAGACAGGGTGTTAGTTGGGAAGTGGAATTAGCTTCAGGGTCTAGAGTGTTAGTGGAATCAGAGGTTAGGGCATGTCAGTTGTAGATTAGCAAGACCACCACATTAGTAGACCTTAGAGTGACACCACTTGGATCTTATGGTATCGTACTTGGCATGGATTGGCTTTATGCCCACAAAGCCAAAATGGATTGCCACCTGAAAAAGATCGAGTGTGAGGATGATCATGGTTTGCCCATAGTTATCACCAGGATTCAGAGACCCGTGTCTCTTCGTATGACCTCTGCAATGCAGCTTAAGCAGAGCATGCAAAATGGATGTCAACTTTTTGCTATCACTGTCAGTAACAGAGGAGAAGAGGAAGAAAAGGAAACATCACTTGATGACCATCCTATCCTTAGGGGATATTCAAATGTGTTCCCTTTAGAGCTACCTGGAATGTCACCCCGTAGAAAGATTGACTTTCATATAGACCTTGTACTAGGAGCCAAGCCAGTTTCCAGAGAACCTTATAGGATGACCACAAATGAGTTTAATGAGCTCAAAATACAGCTTGAGGAACTCCTTGAGAAGGGTCATATTCATCCTAGCGTATCCCCTTGGGGTGCACTAGTCATCTTCATTAAGAAGAAGGACGGATCTATCTGATTATGTATGGATTATCGGCAGTTAAATAAAGTAACCATCAAGAACCGATATCCTTTGCCTAGAATTGATGATTTATTCGACGAACTTCAAGGTGCCAAAGTCTTTTCCAAAATTGATCTGAAGTCTGGATACCATCAGCTGAGAATAGTGGAAAGTGATATCCACAAGACTGCATTACACACTAGATATGGTCACTATGAGTTTACCGTGGTTCCATTTGGTCTTATGAATGCCCCAGCTATTTTTATGAGCCTTATGAATGGGGTATTCCATACATTTCTAGACCATTTTTTAATTGTGTTCCTCAATGATATACTGATATATTCTCAGAATGAGAAGGAGCATGAGGAGCACCTGAAATAGGTATTGCAATGTTTGCGGGATAATTAGTTGTTTGGCGGTTTGTCAAAGTGTGCTTTCTTTTGATCAGAGGTCAAGTACCTTGGGCACGTTATTTTCGGTGATGGGATCTCAATTGACCCATCAAAGATCAGGTCTATTATGGATTGGCCAACACCAACCAATGTGACAGAGGTCAGGAGCTTCATGGGCTTAGCAGGTTATTACCGACATTTTGTTGAGGGATTCTCTAGAGTCGCGCATCTTATTACTTCTCTTCAGCATAAAGGGAAGAAATTTGAGTGGACAAAGAAGGGCGAGAAGGATTTTCAGGAACTCAAGAAGGCACTTACTAGCGCTCCTATCCTTGTTGTACCAGATCCCTCAGCTGACTTCATGGTTTGTACAGATGCTTCACTAGAGGGTTTAAGAGCAGTCCTTATGCAAGATGGTAGGGCTATAGCTTTCAAGTCTAGGAAACTTAAGACTCATGAACTTAATTATCCTACTCATGACCTTGAGCTCGCAGCAGTATTGCATGCACTTGTGAGGTGGAGACACTTCCTTTTAGGTCATCACTTCGAGCTGCATTCAGATCATCAGAGTCTTCAGTACATTTTCACTCAGCTGAACCTTAATGCACGTCAAAGGAGATGGATGGAGTTCTTGTGCGAATATGATTTTGACGTTCACTACATCAAAGGAAAGGAAAACGTAGTTGCAGATGCTTTGAGTAGGAGACGTCATGAGGTTTACACCATATCTAGGGGCACAGATTTGAGAGACCGTATACTACAGCACTTACCAAAGGATGGATGGTATGCAGAGGTTTGTCAGGTAATACAATCTCAGGTTACTCTAGAGGGGAAATATGTGGATTATTCTTTGGAGTCCAATGGACTATTACGCCATAGAGGGTGCATCTATGTACCTTCCTCCAGGGAATTGCGAGAGTTCATTGTCATGGAGGCTCATAGAGCTCCTTATGCAGCGCATCTCGGAGTTAAAAAGTTGCATGTTGACTTGAGGCAGTTATATCATTGGCTAGGAATGCAGCAGCTCATTGCTGAGATAGTAGCTCGATGCCTCGAGTGTCAGAGAGTAAAGGTGGAGCACCACCATCCAGGGGGGTTGCTCCAGTGTCATGCTATACTAGAGTGGAAGTGGGATACTATATCCATGGATTTCATCATTGGTCTTCCTATGTCTTCTCGTCGCCATGATGCCATCTTGGTGACAGTTGACAAGTTGACCAAAGTGGCTCACTTTTCACCAGTTCAGACTACCTTCATAGCACCAGCAGTAGCATAGGTGTTCTTGCAAGACATTGTCAGACTTCATGGCATGCTACACAAGATTATTTCTGACAGAGATTTCCTCTTCACTTCTTCCTTTTGGAAGTCATTACAGGCAGCTATGGGCACTAAGCTCAATTTTAGTACAGCCTATCACCCAGAAACGGATGGTCAGACAAAGAGGGTTAATCAGGTGTTAGAGGATATGCTTCGCATGTACGTCATGGATCATCAGACCAGATGGGAAGAGTACCTTCCTTTAGTGGAGTTTGCCTATAACAATGGGCATCACACTTCCTTGAGGATGCCACCCTACTAGGCATTATACGGTAGGCCTTGCAGGACACTGTTCAGTTGGGATCGCATAGAGGACAGAGTTGCTATTGGTCCTAAGATAGTTCAGGATATGGAACAATAACTGGATTTGATTAGGCAACATCTTAGAGAGGCTCAAGATAAATAGAAGAAATATGCTGATGTGAAGAGGATGGATCGTAGCTACTTGGTTGGAGACAGAGTCTTCTTGAGAGTGCGACCGCATAAGAGTCCAATCCATTATAAAAAGGGTTCTAAGCTTGTACCTCACTTTGTTGGACCTTTTGAGATCCTTGAGAGGATAGGCCAAGTTGCCTACCATTTATCATTGCCACCTAGCTTGTCACGCATCCACGATGTGTTTCATGTATCAGTTTTAAGAAAATATATCTATGATGAGTCTCATATTCTAGATTGGGATGCCTTGCAGGTGGAGTCGGACGGGTAGCTAGCTTTGGAGCCCATTCACATTTTGGCATGCCGGACGCTGGCCCTTCGAGGTCGAGAGCTAGACCAGGTTAGGGTCTGATGGGATTGTTATGATGAGGTTACGGCTTCATGGGAGGACGCAGCACATATGAGATCAGAGTACCCCCACCTCTTTGATGAACTCTAGGAGGAAGTTCATGCCTAGAGAGGGAGGGTGTGAGGCCCCACCCCAACTCAGTCTGACATTTCAGTGGTTTTTATGATGAGACTATTATGGATGCTTTAATTTTTATGCATTATGGATTTAGAACTTATATGATTCCATGATTTGGATAACATTTCTATATGTTGATGCTTTATTTATATGCTTTATGATATAGAACACTACATGATTTTTGAATAGGATGAATTTGTGGTGATAATTGGCATTATTGAAATTGCAGGACTTTACTATGATGATAGAAATATGATGTATGTTTTATGTGTGGATCAAAATTATGAGAATTAGGATGAATTGCTTAGATATAAGATGTATTAAATTGTTCAAATGTAAATTGAATGCAAGTGATGATGTGTATTATTATTCTTGTGATTTATATTATTTGAGGTTACTTGAAGCTACTAATGTGTAAATTGAGATGCATAGGAATTTATCCATGTGACCATGGAAATATTATGGAGAACCAAACCTAGACCTATGTATGTTTGTAAAGCCAGGGTTTGTCTATTTCGAGAGACAACACCCCGTTTGTGTTGTATTTTATTTATAATAGTAAATGATGCATGTGTGTTAAGTGTTATTTAATTGATTTATGTAAATCCACAAGAGACACGATTTCATGTATAAATTTGTAACAGTGTTTTCTTTGTGTCAGTTGACACGTGTGGATTTATGTTTGAATTTTTAAATTTGTCTCTTGGTGGGAATTGTTTAACTATAGCTTTTTCAATTAATGTAATGAGATTCCATAAATGCCTTGGGTAAAGAATCTTTGGGATGGTCAACACAAGTTTGACCCGAAAATAAACTTCAGAGGGGTTAAAAAAGGGTTAAATGGACACCTAGGGGTAGTTTAATAGGGTTTCCTAAAGCCCATAAGGTATACCTAAGGGTTAGGGGTAATTTTAGGCAAGTTTCTACTCCCATGTGACCTTTTAGACACCCTAAAAAGTGACTTTTCTAAGCTGTGCGAAAATTGAATTAGAAGACTTGAACAAAGTTGAAAACCTTCCTTTTTGAATGAGAGTTCCCTTTCCCATTTTACCTTACCTTCCTTTTTAGTTTTTAGAAATTTGTGAGAACTCTCACAATAGGCTTCTTAAGCAAGAATTAGAAAATTAGTGGGTAATCACCCACTCTCTATTTTTTGGAGACAAAAGAATTTTGTAAAGAAAAAGATAGAATTTGGTTTGAGAATTTTGGCTAAGGGTAGAAAGAGAAGAACTGTGGAATTGGGCTGCACATCCTCAACAAAACTAGCATACCTTTGGGCAGATTAAGGTTGGTTGTATCTTTCTTATAATGGATTTCATATTGCATGTGTTTTGAAAGTAATGTTTGTGTAAAAGACTAGTTTCCATGCATGTTCTCTGGGAAATTTATTTGGTATTTTGTGTTTATATATTGTATGTGTTTTTGGGAGTAATCAAGACCTCCTACTCTTGGGAGAGAGGAGGATCTTGTGGGTGGTAGAAGTGACAGCCCTCGAGTGAGAGACTCTCGTTATGAGAGCGATCACAAGGGATTTTATGTGACCCTTGCTGCATGGCTTGTTTATGCATTGGGGGTCATAAGGAGGGGAATATGGCATGAATGCCTTGGGGGGCATAAGGAATAAGGGGTTGCTATACTTGATGTATTTGGTTTGCCATGAGGTGGCTACATGTTTTTCCATACTTGCAGTTCTCCTCAGGGTACTTGGTCCACTACCACCCTTGAAAAGGACATCACCAATGTGTGGTGTAGTGTAGCGCGGGTTGGGAATGTGTTTTACTTTGTGTGTATTCTGTCTTTTGTGTTTGCATGTTTGTTACCTATCTAGGGCTTGGTTCTCCGAGCTCGGGGGTGGCTACCAGTTAGCCTAGACTGGGAGGTGAGCACTCCATGGTCATAGTTTTGATTTATTTGCAGATTGATAGAAGAAATATCAGGGCATGCAGTTATGGCGGAAGATATTGATTGAGGAAAATTGTTGTAAATGTAATTAATACCCTTTGAAAAGTTCTCATTTGTTTGAAATGAGAGGCTATTTGTAAAATAGCAATAAAGACTTGGGGATATGTTATTTGTTATGTATATGTAGAAAATATCATGTTATTTTGTAGAAAAGATAAATGGTTTATTTCTAAGTTCTAGTCCTAAAGTTGAGGTTAAATCTTGTAGAGTATTTAATATTTCTTGAAAGGAAATGAGTTAAATTTATTCTTTTATTTAATGGAAAAGAAATAGAATTGATTTTGCATGCATGCAAAGGCTGAAAATAAAAGCATTTGGGACTATACATGGAAACGTAAAAGTATTTTAATTAAATCTGTGATTTTATTTTAAATGCAGAAAATAAAATCTAAAATTATCATAACCATCTCTATAGTTTAATTTAATAAATTCTTTATTTAATATAGTTGCGGTTTTAGGATTAGTTAATTTTGTTATTTACTTTTATTACAGAAAGTACATCTAGAGTAAATAGTCTAATAAATTTAAGTAATATGCTATCTATCTACTTGCAATTTAAATTTTATTAAATTCTGACAACCTTTTACTACAGAAATTACATCTAAAGTCATGTAGTTATTCTTTGATTTATAGAATTTGAATTAAAAATAATAATACGATGACTATAACTTAACTGGAAGAATGTTTCATTTACAGCAGTATCATTACCTATTTACTCAAAAAAAAAACCATGATCCAATATGCATCTAAAACGTATCTATATATATATAGTTTTATAAATAAACAAAAAAATAATAATTAAACAAACTTTAAAAAAAAAAAAATTATATTGGCATGCTTTATTGGGGGGGGTCAGCCAGGGCTGAACCCACTGTGCTCTGCACAAGGGTCGGCGGCCGAGCCCACTATGCATTTCACAATGGCCGGCGGGGCTGAGCCCACTGTGCAATACACAATGGATGGTGCAGGCCGAAACCACTGTGCATTGCACAGTGGGAGCCTCGGCCACGCCGTCCCCCAAACAACGCTTCGCCCTCCTTGCCATGGTTGCTGCTGGGTCTATCCATTCGGCCCTGCACACACAATAAAAACTAACTCAAAAAAATAACATGAAACCCTAGCTCGAGTAGGGCTAGGGAAATAATTTTTAAAAATGGTAAAATTATAAAATAAGGGTATTTTATAATGCAAACTCCTGGTTAGGGTTTGCATGCTTTTACTCTTATAATTTAAAAAAAATAAAAAATCGTTATATTAATGAGAAATATAGTTAAATATATATATATATATATATATATATATATAAACTTACATAATTATATTGATATGTATAAGAATATATCTATATAAAGAATTGAGGATATTAAGAAAGAAGCAAACCTTAGATTAAATCATTTAATTTTAGTTGAAGATGAACCTAAGTATAGGTATTTACTTTATAGAACATATTTTCCTTACGAATTTAATTATTAATGAAGTATTATTCATGTTAAATGGATTGAGACGTTTACATAATTATATTTTAATGAAGTTCATATTTAATTTTTAAATTCGAATAGATTGTGTTATTTTCGAGTTTAAAAGATCAGTGAAGTGACATTTAATTTTAATTAAATAAATGTAGTTGTTTTAGCTCAGCCTAATACTTAATTATTGTTAGGAAAAAATAAATACACTTAAAAATCTAAGTGTCGAGACTAATATAATTGCTTCTTAAAAACAAATAAGAACTATTGGAAATTAATAGTATCCTTGTCTATCAAATTTAGATTTTTGGATTCAAATTAATCTGTTGGGCTAATTTGGAGAGTTAAAATAGTATTTGGTTATTTTAGTACTTCGTATTTAATTTAACAAACAAATTTGCATACTTGAAGCTAGAAAAAAAAAGATTAACGATATACATAGTTAAGACGAAACATGATGTAGCATTTTATATTTGTCGAATTAATGCTTTTAAAAGTTATGTTTTTAAAAAAAAAATTATCCCATTCTTGCCCTAAATTTTGGTCCTGACACAGAGACCAAGTTGATTTCCTCCAAATATCTATGGAGAGTCACCTCCAACTATCAATATCTATCAGGCTTGGACCAACAATAACAAGGATGCTAGATCCTTCTACACTTTAGGCTCTACAAAACCAAGGAGGGTGAAGTAAAAACCTTCCTGCTCTTGATAAGGATATTCAGGGAACTTACTGAAAATAAAGCAGATTTATCTCATTAATAATACTCAACAGAAAGGGAGAATGCTCAAGGATGGCAAATCTTTCAATGATCCTCAACCTTACCTTGGAGTATGAAATATGGCGAGACTACTTTTTGGAAAATACATTAATCTTAACAAATGATTGTTCTAATTATTTATAAGATTCATTCTGAGAGAGCATGAAGAAGATAAAACCAGAAAACTGATAACCTAATAAGATTTACTAGCTAATACTAGTGCCTTATTCATTTGGGCTACAGTGTTTATGAAAAATGTTGCTGAAAATATGATAAAAAATTATCTAATAGCTAATCTTGCCTTGAAATTATACTGCCTTACAGCATTATTTTGCTTATGATCCTATATCTGAACTACTTAGCAAATCCCATGGTGAGCCTTATTTTCTTTGTAATCTTATTCAAGCATTTTTAATTAACCCCTTGGATTAAAGCATTGAATAAAAGAGTACATACATCATAACAATGCAATAAACAAAAGAAACCCTTGATCCCATTTGCTTAAAAGAAGATAAAATCACACACAAGAGAGTAAAGATTCAGAAACTATTTGCATTAATGTTATGAGCTATTTTTTATCAGATGATAGCCAACGATTTCAAATATAGAGTGGCCCATTTGGAAAGGGGGAAACTGCAACCATTTTATTACAATTTTTGCTTTGCAAAATAACATTACAGTCCTAGTTATTTCCTATGACTCTCTACAACTCTTTTGGACCTAACCCTGCAGAAAAGATCTATTTTACAAAGATCTTTCTCAGAAATTTTTTGGACCTAAACTAATGGCCTTGAATTCCCTTTTATAGAAAGAAAGGGAGCGATAAGATTCAGACCATTAGACACTTGTCAACAAAAGAGTCATTTCTTGATAATTATCTCTAAAGGCTATGTACAATTTTGTTTCAAAAAATCCACATGTCTATGTGCTGGCACCTGTGAATCATTGTTTTTGAACCAAAGATTGGTAGAATAAAAACCATTTGAGTCATGTTGTTATTGCCCTGACACCTTCCGATGGAGTGTGAGATGTTGCATTTTTGTCCCATAGAGCATTTCCCTTCGTTAGAAAGGGAAATAGGATCCCGGAAAGAGGTAAAGTCACTCCTCAAGCTAGAGGAGGAACTCAACCTTCATGCCCAGGATCAGAGATAGTGGGAGGTGAAGTTAGGGGGGAAACATAACATGTTGGTGAGGGGTCGCAGCTTCCATGCAACTACATGGATGGATTTATACCACTCCCTACCCAGGCATGTCCCTTTTTTGTTTCTCTGCGGGCTCTGTCTCAGAACCTCTGCCACCCAGAGATTGACATGACATAGAGGCTGCGCCATGCATGACTTTTCTTTGCAAGAAAGGGGTTTCAAGCCCCCTCTAGAAATCCTCCCCACTTTCACATCCCCTATGGCAATAGAGATACTCACACATGAGAGAGAAATTACATCCGGTATCACAGAGTATATTGCAACTCCATCTATAAGCTTTCTCAAACATCATTTCTTCTGCAGAAATAAAAACTGCACTTAGAAAATGAAAAGGCTTCATACTCTTATACCAATTTGATCACCACCTTGCTGTATTTATAGCTGAACCATACTTCATCAAGTAGTGGTTTCTCTTGAAACATCATCACTCTGGTGTTCTCAATTTACTCTACCAACTATGGACACTAGAATTGACGCATATCACATCTATTGCATTCTTCTATCAAGTTTCTCCGAATGTGAATGATTTTATTCTAATCTTATTTCTCTTTTTAGTGTTCAATCTCCCACTTCAAGATTTATGTTGAGAAACAAATCTATGAATTCATTAGAGAACTCGTGATTCATCACACCTGAACTAGAAACTTATCCAAATCCTTTCACATCTCTGAGCTATCATCTTTCATTGTCAAATCAATCCTGAATCGAGAAGTCTAAATCCCATTCATTTTTCCCTTTCTCGCAAGCTATAACTGGTGCCTTCATAAATCCCTCCAAACTTCTCATTTGAAACTCAGTCACAGATCTCATCTAACCTAAAAAATCTAACGGTCATTCTGCCAACTTAGCAGTTTGACCTTCCAACTATATTTGTGGACCCACAAAATTTTGACTGGGTAGCACCATATCATCCTTCATTCAAACTATGTCAGCAACCTCCCTACAAGTCCTCTTGATTTGACAAGGACACGTTGAATCATCTCGTGATACCACGGTCTGTAGCCACCTCTCAAATTCCATTGCAGGAACACGAGGGTCATCCATCTATTCGTTCTTTACCACTATGCACACTGCCCGCCAACTCTTTTTGGACTTAAAAAGTTGTGCACCTTTTTCCTCATGATAAAACATCCTCATTCATTTTGAACATTTACAAATTGATGAAACTATTTGGACCAGACTTTACCACCTATGAACCGGTATTACAAAGCTTTCAACCAGTTATGCTGTTAATCCTGTCGATTTTGTTGATAACATGCGGCATCATCTCGTGATACCGCAGTCATTAAAATCCTCACATCTTTAATCATGGGGAAGCACTATCTGTTAGATTTATCCATTCTTTACTAGGTGGTCAAGTTATTTAGCACCTGCCAGACTTAGGAAAAATAAGTGCGGGCTTAAATAAAAGGGGACCTGTAATAAGGAAGTTATGAACTTGACTTAGGAAATATTATCTCATGAACCGGTTTACCAAATTTTGCCTTAGGGTAAAAAATGGCCCCGTTTATGGAAAGGGTACCCTTGGTTTAAGTGGGAAAAAGTAACAATGAAATATGTCATTTCTAGGGTTTTCCTCACAAAATATAAGAACTTTTGATAACTCCTAAACCCTAAGCCTTGAAATTTTCTCAGAGGATAAAAGTAACAACCTGAAAATCAATGTTTTGGGATAAAATTTAAATTTTTTATGCAATCAATTTTCAGGGCTATCACAATTCTTTCATCATTCTCAACATATCCCATCAAAGGGATCATGTGGTTTTGGATTCTTCATCGCTGCTACCTTTTGTTCTCTCATCGCCGGTCCTCCTCTCCCTTTGGGAGGAGGTTTTGTTTTCACTCTTGATGTACATTTCCCGATTGTAAGAATTGGCATACGAGGATGGAGGCACTACTTTCATCTTCTTGCATAGTGAGGGTATCAATCCCTCCATGAACCACCTCTTCTTCAATCTGTCAGCTAGCTAGTTCTCCATCTTGGTCAATAATTATTTGAACCTATGGTTGTAAATGTGCACACTCTCATTTTTCCCTTGCTTGGTATTATAGATTTTGCCCATGATCTTGTTGTCATCCCTAAGGAGTTTGAATTCCTCCTGAAACGTCTTCTTCATATCACTCCATCTTGTCTTGTGTTGGGTGTCAAGGTCTATGTACCAGTCAATGGCGATCCCTCGAAGGGTGGCGGGAAATTCCTTCAACCAGTAGTCCTTGTTACCTTAACCACTCACCTCCCATGTTCTTATACATGTCTTAAATTATTGTACGGGGTCCTCTGATCCATTCCCCATAAACTTTGGTAGTTTCTTCTTCTCCTGGATGTTCACCATTGTTTTTGTTTGAAGGTACCATGTGTGTTCACCTTGTGTGTCAGACCTGGGTGGACTATTTTGACCACTATGTTCTGGTGCTTTCCCTGCACTCTCGGCCATGCAGACATCCTCTACATGTCCACCTTCAGCATCACCAACACTTCAAGTACTTCCAGGTGTGTCAGACCTAGGTGGACTATTCTGAGTGCCACGTTCTGGTGTTTTCCTTGCACTCTCAAACATGTACGTGTCCTCTACATGTCCACCTCTAGCATCCCAACACTCTGGGTACTTCTAGGCTCTGAATTGTCTTTGTTATCTCTCTAGCCGAGGGTCCACGGATCACCTAATCACTTGGTCTTGACTACCCTATTGCCTCTTCTCACCTTTAATGGGGTCTATGGGCATGAATCACTCAAGGCTAACCCGATTTCTTTTAAGGCAACGACGCCAAAATGTTTACCGCTACAACTAGTAAATTAAATATAGAAAATTATAATATACATGACAATGCATACCAAACATGACAGTAAAATATATCTTTATTCGCACATGCAATTATTATAGAGAAGAGACCAGATATGGTCAACCAAGGATTACAATAGATCAAACAATACTGTACTACTTCCTTAGTGGTACATGACATATTTAAAGGACTCGACAGTTGTTGAGAGGTACACAACCATCAACCTACCGACACATAACTACCCAAGAGTGACAACCCATTTAATACAATTAATTAATACACTATCGGGTAACCAAAATTATCAAACATAACAATATGCATTTTATGCCAACTACAAAGAGATAAAGGTCACCTTCCATGAGATACCTATAAACCAAATATCAATACTTTCTTTCTTACACAAAGTCTAAACCAAGCAATGTAATTTGATGGGAACTTAATAACAATCAGTGTAAGAGACACCCTTGTCCTTCCCCAAATTTTTGCATTATTTCTCAAGTTTGACTACCTGTGCTACAAATAAGGCATACATACCTTATTCCCTATGAGAATTGAACTTGTGACCTCCCTTATAAGAGCACAAGTTCTCCACCACTAGACGAACTCAAGTTGTACTTAGGCTATATTTGAAATATGTTCTTGCACCACTTTTTTCAAGGGAATTATGTCAAATAACTGATGGAAAATTTGTTGTGTGTATTTTTTATCTTGCAAGTTTATATAATACTCAGATTTATGGTTTTAATGCACTATTATTTTCAAAACTCATAGTGATTCATAAACCAAATCATAAATAGATATTTAACTGAACATGTCATTTTTTTACATTCAATATTTGTCTAGGATAAACACAGATTACAAAATAATAAAACTACACTTTTATGACCTTTGAGACAACCAAAATAATGTTTTCCTTGAAGACTATGCATAGAGGACTCCAATGTCCCATTTGTTTTGCACAACTAAGGGTTCTAGACTTGTTTTAATGTGATTATTGTTTTAGTAAAAGTCCACACTTGCATGGAATAGAGACCTCAAGTAATCTCATACAATGGAGATGGACAACCAACTCACTAGTCCAAATTGCTTTCAATGCTAGAGAAATTGTATTGTTGAAAGAGAGGTCACAAGCTAAAATTTTGTAGGAGTAGGATATGTACACCTCATATTTTAAGAATATCTAGGTGCCTCCTACATATGTGGAGTACATGGTGTCACATTTACTACAAGCCATCTATAAATCCCAAAATAGTGTGTGTGTTATCATGAACTATAAAACAATACTAATTAATTAACAAATGACTAGACAAAATTCTAAAAATTTATTTCCAAACTTCACAAGAATGGAATTCGACCCTAAATTATAATCAAACCCTCAATGCCAACTAGTAAGCTTAGGCCTTATCTTCAACAATCAATCACATAACTACTAGTATTAAATTGCCCACTTGTAATATTCATTTGATATTAGCATCCAAGTCTCCTAGCAATCTTCAATTCTCTAAAATTTGAAATAAACCTTGCATCTTTTATGCAAATGACTAGCCAAATACTCAATAATACTTAAGAAGAGAACCAGGTATCTTATTATCTCCTTGGCATTAGGTTCAACATAAAAAATGGTAGCACAAATAAACTTAAATCTCATGCTTTCTTCAAGAATACAATTGGCAATATGAAAAATAATAAAATTTCAAGTTTGAGCAACTCACCAAAATCTTAATTATAAAAATTTATCTTCAATGAAGAATTAACTAACTTCGTAATCTAATCGTCAATATGCAATGCAAAAGCTAAGTGACTCCACCAAATCACCATCTAGGGTAGTGTTGGTATTATGGATGTGTTGCATTGATTTTGTCATTGATGTCAACACTTATCAACACTTATCCTTCTGGAGATCTTTGGTTATGTTGAACCAGCACATTATGTTCACCGACAAGTTTAGTGACTTATGCACAGTCATCGATATATCATTCATCGATAGGTTATATTGCTCACCGACACTGAGGATGAATTGTTATCATCTGGAGATCACTTGGTTATGTCGAAGACATGGTTTGGACACTTTGTTTTGGTATTTTGGTTATTGGTCTAATCGGGTTGACATATTTATTATTACCGGCAAAGGTTATGGACCGACATGCATTATCTATTCCATATCAGCACGACATGTTATGGAGATGATTTAATTAATTGAATATTGTTGTAATTGTATTGAGCCGACATGATGCATCGCATCTTGACTTTTCCGTAATTGATTTATGTTGGCATATGTGCAGAATATGTTGACATGATGATATTGTGTTGTCATTCATGTCAATATGCTAAAAGAATGAGCCGGTAATATGTTGAAGAGAGAACCGGTAATATGCTGAAAGAGTGAACCGGTAATATGCTAAAGTGAACCGGTAATATGATGAAGAGTGAACAGGTTTATTGAAGTTAACCAACTAGTAGTGAACCGGTATAATGTTGAGAACTGATATATGTGCAAAAGGTGAAGCAGTTTAATATGGTACGACTACCAGTTGGTAGTCTGAGCTTCAGGGTTTCTAGTTGAAGTGTTTCGAGCCTATGTGATTCAACTGATAGCATTGTGTGATGAGTTAGCATTGAAATGGAGATCAGATCGTGTTGCCACCTCAGCCTTGTGCACGTGAAGGATCTTGCATGAAGGAGATTGATCCTATCTACCTCAGGAATGTGCAAAGTCTCTGCAAACAGTGGAGAACGCATGATGGGTTATCGCCTCCAAGAAGTGGTGAAGAACAAATGATGGAGAATGTCTTGAGATCTATTCAAGACCGTTGTACTCAAATGCAAAGTGTTCAATGGATAGGATTGTATCGACTGAATTTCTCAACCTAAATGTTTAGGGTTTAGGGTTTATGTTACCGACCTATCTGTTTCCTATAAGGTCGATGTTGTGTTTCATGTTGAAGTTGTTGGCAAATATTGTGTGTGTATCTAAGTGCAAAGATATGTGATTCTTGATAGACCAGATAAGAGGGCTGATACCTGCAGAGTGTGTATGCAAAAGAAAGGAACTAAAGTGGGTCTGCATTGGCATTGAGTGCTATTACCATATCATTGTAATACTTGTTGATCTCTAATCACTTCAACAGTTGGAAAATCCCTTAACAGGGTAGCTTTAACCAACTTGTTGTAAATCCTTTAACAGGGTGACTCAAAGCCATTGAGTTCATAAAATCCTCTAACAAGGTAACCTTTAACAGGGTTTAACCCTTAACTTGGTATTCTAGCCATCCCTTAATTGGGTGATCCCTAACAGGATCGGTTCCTAACAGAACCTGTTGTAACAATCTTTAACCAGACTAGGCTTCTAACAGAGCAGACTTCTAAAGAGTTCAAAAACAGCTTGTGGGTATTCATCCCCACCATGGTTTTTCCTAGTTGGGTTTCCACGTGAAAAATATGTGTGTCATATGTGATGTCTTTTTCATGTGATGCTTTGTTGATTTCTGTCAAGAGGTGAATCATGTTGATCTAACAAGTTATTATATTTTTGATGATAGATTGCTTGTTTATGCACAAGGATAATGTGGAAATGAGGTGTAGGTTGTGTGGTAAGATAAGTGTTTCTGGTTTATATCTTTCACAGTCTCATTGTGCTTAACCGGTAGTAATTTGGATTATGACCGGTGTTAGTGATTGCTAGTCAAGTTCACTGTTTGCAGTCAAACCAGTTCAGGAAAAGTTTTTGTACCTATACTGATTCACCCCCCCCCTCTCAGTACCAGTTTGGTACTTGATAAGTTGATGCTTTGACATGTTTTTTATCATGACTCTTAGGTTTTTGGCATCTTTTGGGTTGCATTGTGATAGTAAAGTATTGTGAATTGACTATATGTAATCCATGTTTTAAATCTAAACTTATGAAATCATGTTTGAACTTTGTCAGTTAATTCCTACAGCCTTGCCAATTTATTCCTACAGCCAAATGATTTGTCCTTGTGATATGTGGATTATTTAGGATAATGTCATATGTGAGTTAATGAATGTATTAATTGAGTAAGATACATATGCATGTCCTCATATGTTGTTTTTGTTTTAGTGCAGATAATAATTGATGTTATGGTGGATGATTTTCTTTCACGCCTAAGGACTGGAGAATCACGTTTAGATAACTGGAGATCAAACTGAAGGGGATCTAAGCAAGCGCAATGTATGGAATAATTGGAGTAGTTATACTTCACCATGGGAGTTTAACTCTAGTGCATATTGAATTCACAAAATACCACTTTGGCGTGCAAAGACTGTGGTTCGGTTTCAGATCCACGGTTCTTGTAGCCAAGCTCTCAGTTATCTCCTTCATCTGACAATCATTTGCCTCTTCTTCTGGGCATGATTTGAGTTGTCCATTGTAGTTGATCTTTTTTTATAATAAGCTCTTCCTTCTTTATTAGAGTTAGACAAGATAGAAAGGAATTGAGCAGAGTTTTGACAAGCATTCTAAATTTTCTCTTTTAGAATATGTAATCATTTTTAGGAAGAAATGAATAAAGAATATGTTGTTATGATCTGTTAAAAGTATTTTGCTAGAAGTTTGATATCACTCATCCAAGGGGGCCCACTTGGTGAGTGGTCCTGTGTTTATGATCATTGAAGTTAGGTTTTACTTAGTTGTAGTAGAAGTTCATGACTGGATTGTTCCTGCAGCCACTGGAAATAGATCCGCTGATTGTTCCTACAGCCAAGACAGAACAGTGTGATTTTTGTTATTTTCATTAGATCATTCCAGCATTGTTTTGTGAAGCTTTCATGTAGCCTTTTATGATTTCCATTATTGCCTTTCCTTTTTGCATAATGTTAGTTACTGCAGTAATGTAGAATAATCATTTAAGGAGCTTAGTGCATATATATTGCAGACCCATTTCAAGTTTTACATTCCTGGATTGATAACTAAATGAACACCAACCAAGAAAATAGTAAACTCTACCATATGAATGTCCAAACTTTGGATTGAGATTTCAATTAGAGATATTATTATCATTATAGCTAGCGTAGATAGTACTCACTGTTCATCATTGTGTTATCAATTTAATTGTAATATTCTTAATTAGCCAGCCTACACATTTGGTCTTAGGTTTTGGTATATATGTAAGATCTCATTTGTGAGATGAAAAAGATAGAGAGATGATATGTGGTTATGGTATTGTAACATAGTATGTGTGAATATTGAAGATTATATGAGTGGACCATAGAGAAGGTTCAAGGAAGGTTTGAAGGTGATTATCAAAGCTTAACCGGTACTGAATCCAACATTGCAGAGGCTACTTTGAGCAATACATTATCATTGGATTTAATCATCCAATTGTAGTCAATGTGACTCCTATTTTGTGATTGAGCAGTGAGCTCTAAGTAGTTGGCCTTTCTGCATGTGCAAACCCCATTTGTATACACATACTATTTGTAGTAGTATCATATGATTGTGGGTAAGGTTTCCCACTGTGGTTTTTCCCCTCACAGGGTTTCCATGTACAAATCTATGTGTTATGTGTTGTGGGTGTTGTTTCTCTTTCTGTTATATGCATTGAGTTTCACTGGTATTGATATTAACTGCTAGTCTATCTACTGACATTAAGTTTGGTCTACCGGTATTAAGTATCAAGTTTGATTAAGGCATATTTGGTTGAAAAAAATTGATAACTGATTCACCCCCCCCCCCCCCCCCTCTCTCAGTTGCCTCCAGGTCCTAACAGGTAGATCTTCCAACACTGAAACTGATCTTCGTAAAAAAGGTTTTCATCCTCAAGAGCTCGAGAGGTTGAGGTGAACCATGTTCAATTTAGCACACCACATGGGTCTTCTCAGAAAAATGGAATAAGCTATTTGTATCATAACATATGAGCTCTCAAACCCCTTTTTATAAGCTTTTTTGAAAATTTCTAGAAAACCATTTTGAAATCCCTTTATTAATTCAATAAACCTTTTAACTCCAAAAAGTGATTTTTTATTTATTTTTAATGTCACTTTTCATCATCCCAAACATTTACTTTTTGTTCTCTTTCCAATGAATTATAATACAGATGTGCTCGATAAATTATTTAATTAAAAAGACAACCTCAATAAATTAATTAAATATAGCTCACAATTACACCCAAGTAGTGACACTAGTTGAAATTTATTAGAATAAAAAATTTGCTACACATGAGTGATAGTGATGATGAAAGATAATAACTAAGGTCGATTGGATGACTCACTAAAAATATACACTCCCTCTAAGAATCTTGGAAACCACACCATAAGCCAAAAATAACATCTAAAAGTATTGTATAACTCCACTAAAGCATCTGAGCTCATTGGTAACATAAAATTACCCCTTTGATCATACTGACACAAACCTAGAAAGTCAAAACCAACTAGAAAACAAGAGAACCTAAAAATGGGGACATTATAACCAAGTTGGGATAATTGTTCATGGTCAAAGTTTCTAACAACACAATTCATTTCAAGTAAATTACATTTGCAATGATAAATTGAATTTTTAGGTGATCTTGAAGAAAACATCACACTACTTGAAGTAAAGCATTGGATCTTTCTCACATGTTTGGCATCCATCTTGGATCAAATGATAATTGAGACCATGCAAGGAACCTAATTTTAATGTAAATTAATCTTAATATAAAATTCGATGCTTAAATGGATGCCACATAAAAGCTATCAACAATTAAAGATACATTTTGAATGATCCAGAATATTTGAAAAGAATAAATGATACCCTTTATAATTTCAAACAGAAAAAAAAAACATGTTATAAAAGCTCACAAATGGTATGTTTTTGAAGGATTGTCTTAACTTTTTTTTATGTTAACCTTGTGGTATCCCTTGGTAGGATCTCTTATTCATACACCACATGACTCAACCTAGCATCTCCTCAGTCCTTACCTTGGTCAAGTATTTTTTTATCAAGTTGGGGACTTTGAAGAGGCAAGTTGAGGCTAGACTAGTCCACAAGAGCTGATCGATTTGGCCCCAATGCCCCGACCACTGGTTTACACTAGAGCAAATTGAGTTGACCTTGGTATCTATATAGGAAGAACCCAAAGCCCTTAACCAACCATGCTACCCTATGGGGTTAAGAAGATGTGTATAATTGAAATAAAATGTAAGATCCCCCTTAGCCCTCTATAACCCCATAAAAGAGGAGAAGAAAAATGTAAAAAGAGGACCATTTTGATCTCAATCCATTAGCATTCAAATGTAGTTGAACAATATAAAATTAAAGATTGTTTTCATAGAAATTGAGTTTACATTATAACATTAATTTAACTTCACTAATAAAAGAAAATAAATATGAAATGGCATCCCTAGGGAGCGTGTAACTCAAGCTATACCATTTTTTAGGACTTTACATTCCAAATCAACTCAAATTCCTCTTGCATCTAACCCCAACTCCTTGGTGGTGGGTTGTGGGGGGAGCCTTGGTCTTTTATAAATTTGTGGATTCTAGGTTGCATGCAACTTCTCTAACTGGTCCTTGTTACTCATCAAGCAAGTTGTATTTAGTTGAGGTATAAATGGCTAATTCCCTCTTCCCTCCATGTTTAGAGGAACTAGATAATGACATGTCCCAGATGATTGTTCAGAATCTATTTCAAAATGCCATCCTTAGGTTAATGTGGTGTACATTGAAAGGAAAGGATCAGGTTTAGTGTAATTTAGAGTTGTTTTCAAAGGTATCTTGATTGTAGTTGTGTTGTAAAAAGATTTGGCAAGAATTGCCTTATCTTCTATGCTATTCTTGTTTGTTTGGTTAGCTATTGTTTTACTGACACTTCACTGTAAATGGATTTTAGAAACCCAATAAACCTATTACCCTAAGTTAAGAATAAAAAAGGATTATGATTAGTTATTGAATAAAAGAAATATGATTACTAGTATACAATAATTATGCTACAACATCAATTATTTTAATTTCTACCTTCATCCTTTCGATGTTAGGCCTTTTCAAATCTAAATATAAATAAATGACAAAAAATCATCATATATTATAATATGACAATTTTTCTTACCATTGCATTGAAGCATTGGAAACATTTCAAGCCATTGATTGTTTTTTATTGTTTTAGAGAATCTTTAAATAGTTTCCTAGGTTGGTTTTGTTGGTTTGTATTTTTTTAGTTTCACATCAACACCCCTACTTGATATTGTGTTTTGCTTCAATGTAGATAAATATGTTTCTCTAGATATGGGCAAACCTCAAGTAGACAATGTATACCTGAAATGAGGGTTTAGCCAATAAACAATATAGACAAGCAAGTATACCAATGAAACATAATAAAACAAAGATCTAAATGATAAAGAAAATTAATCATCCATCTCCTAAGATTGTTCCATTGTTCTCTATCTCCAAGGATCCTTCAAATCAAGGTGGCTCTCAACTTGGATGAGCACTTGATCTCTAGGACGACTTCCTAAAGAATGAGGGATATGTTCTCAAAGATCTAAATGCAAAGCAACTAAGATCTTAAGATGATATTGATATTGAATCAGCTATGATATGATACAAGGATGAGGATATTGATATCAAGCTAAATTAGCATGAAAAAGGATATTAAGATGATATTAAAATAGCATGGAATTGAAACTATCATGATATATTACTAACATGATATGCAAAACATGATAAATTTATGCTATGATGCTACTAAATGTTCTAATTACTATTATCAAAGAGAGGCTAAAAAATGCTTGATGAAATGAGACTATAAATTAGATTCATGTAGACTTGGATTTATTTATTTTTTATTTTGAAGGAAATGAAGCCTATTTATAGAAGAAATGGGCCATTGGAGGGTTAAGATTGAGTAATCTTAACAAGGGTTAGGATTGAATGATCTTCAATCCTTGTGAGATTTTCAACCCAATCCTAGGCTGACAAGTGTCACCATGAGGAGGCTTGAGAGGAGATGTAAGAGGCATTAAATGCTTGAGAAGACATGGTGGTTACCTTACAAGGTAAGGTTAGGGTTGAGTTATTGGAAAATCCTCTTACCCAAAGGATAAAATCTTGTGCAATAGTTAGTGGATAACCATGGTCAAAACAATGAATGCTTGAAGAGACCCATGGGTTAAAGGATGGCAAAGTTAGAGGGAAAGTCTCTAACGAAGGGTTGAGGTTGAGTTGACTATTAATGGTTATTGAAGACTTTTGAGGTTAACTTGTTGGAAGGTAGATAACCTTCAAGGCTTTTGTAAGAGCCTTAAAAATTTGGGGAACTCAACAAGTTAACTTGTTGAAAAGATAAAGTCTTAAATGCATCTAGAAGACTTTCTTCCAAATCTGGAAAAGTGACTTCACCAAATCTAGGGATGCAACATGATTAGAAGAAATTAGGCTAGTTAAGTGTGATTTGAGATGCTCTAGAAGAATTATTAGGATGCAAGTGGGAAATGTAGGAGAATGCAAGTGGGAGAAAATGATATTTTAATCAAAATAAAATGTTTTATTTCAACTAAAAATGGATGCAACTTGCATTTGTAGAAAAATGCAAGTGGGGGGGGGGGGGGGGGGGGGTTTATAAATAAATATTGATTTATTTATATGCAAGAAAGGTTTTTAATAAAATATAATTTTAATTAAATGTTGAAAGAGGATTTAATCAAATAAATTGAATTTATTTGATTAGTAGAAGAAAGGGGAATTAATCAAATGTTGAATTTGATTAATGGCTAGATAGAAGAAAAGGGGATATTAATTAAACTTAAATTTAATTAATAGGTGGAAAAATGATAATTAAACAAATAAAATTCATTTAATTAAGTGTGCAGATTTAGGTGTCTACATTTTTCCCCTCTTTGAAGTGGTGTGTGACCACATGTTGATTCAAAGAAAAATCGTTCGATATGTTGCCAAAAAAAATTATTTTGATTTCGTTGTCAAAATTTTTGATATGGCGCACATATATTGATTTGGATGTCGATATGATAATTATACCCCCTTGGGAGATGAATTGAGAAACAATAGATGATCAAGTAGATTTTGGTTATTTTTGATGATTTTATTTTTATTATTTTGTGGAATTTTTGAAAATTTTCAATTTTTTGGATTTTAAATTTTTCAAAATTGATATGCCGATAGAAGTTATTGAAATTTGGTGAAAATACAATGTGAGAATAGTGTGTACATGCACCACACATCCATCTAGCCAACATGCCCAAGATGACATCACCATTGACCATATAAGCCCATAGGGATTTCTCTCCAGCTCATTTGTGCACTTGTCATTTGGAGATTGGAGCTTTGGAGAAGAGAAGAGAAGGAGCAAAAATGGTGCAACTTCATCACCGCCACTAGTTCGAGTGAGTTTGTCGATTTGAGAGGCTAGCAGCATACGGACCATCAGTAAGTGAGATTTTGAACCTCTCTTGTGTGATTTTTGAGCATGTTTGATGGATTGTTGAATATTTTTGTACGTTTTTCCACGTTTTTGATGCCCTAGGTTAGCGCATAGGGATTTTTTTGAAGCACTTTTGATTTTTTAATTAGTGCATCTACTTAGTATCATGGCACATATAATGTTTGAAATAGCGCATTTGATCGATCAAACAACACATTCGATGTTTTAAATGGTGAATTTGATATCTGAAATAGAGTATGTGATTATTTTTCTAGTGCATATGAATACTTGTATAGCGCATATGATTAATGTTGTACCACATATGATTTAGCACATACAAAAAATGTTTTAGTGAATATGACATAATGTTGATTTTTTGAAGTTGGTAAATTTGATATTTGGATAGTGGATGATGTCTGATACTTAGTTCGATGATCGTTTTGTCATGATTTCATCCAATTTGTCAAGAATGTTGAATTGTGATATCGATAGGACTTGGTTTTATGTCAGTTTGTTGGAAGGTATATAACCTTCAAGGCTTTTGTAAGAGCCTTAAAAATTTGGGGAACTCAACAAGTTAACTTTGTTGGTATTTTGGTATGGTTTTTTCATTGATGTCAAAACCTACTAAATACACCTACTTTGGAGATCTAGCAACATTCACCGGCAATCAGTAAATGTTCAAAATAGTCATCGTTATATGGTTAATCAGCAGGATATAATGTTCACTGGTACCTGCATTGACATGGAAGACACCTGGTAATGTCGAAGACATCATGTGGACACCTTTCTTTGAAGTAATAATCATTGACATATTCTTATTTGCATATTTGCTTTTATCGGCAAATAGGTCTAGGTTATCTAGGGTTACACCGGCAGGTTTATCTTTTCCAGATCAGCATGGCACGCTATGGAGATGATTTATTATTGTTGTAAATGTATTAAGCCGACATGTTCAATCGATTATTGCATTGGATATTGTATTATTTGTAAAATATTTTATTGTAATATCTTGTAGAGCTGACCTACTAAAATTGGTCTTAGGGTATGGTATAAATGTAAGATCTTATTTGTAAGATCAAGTGTGGAATGCGAAAAAAAAGATTTAAGGATATATGCGAAATCAAGAAAAGATACACATGAAGACATCATTTGAAGGTGAAGTTAGGTTTTTGTAGAAGCATATTAGCATTACACCGATACTGAATCCAATATATGAAGATTCTATTTTGTGTAGTACATTCTCATTGGATTTAACCATCCAACTGTAGTCAGTGTGACTCCCATTTGTGTTTGAGCAGTGAGCTCTAGGCTATTGGCCTTTCTGCATGTGCAGACCCCTTTTGTACACTTACTATCTGCAATAGTAACATCTAATTGTGGGTAAGGTTTCCCACCGTGGTTTTTCCTCTTACAGGGTTTCCACGTACAAATATTTGTGTCATGTGTTGTGGATGACTTTATGTTTATGTTTCATGCATTAATTCTTACCGGTATAGCAATTTTTTGTTAACATTGTTTACCGACATACTTAACTGTCTTACTGGTACTAAGCATTGAGTTGGTTAATAAGATTTTGGTTTGAATTTATTAGACAACTGATTCACCCCCCCCCCCTCTCAGTTGTCCCTGGGACCTACAATTGGTATCAGAGCTTAGTCCTCTTTTTGCAGAAGTTTAACAACTTGAGGAAATCCAATGTCTACTAACTATTTCAGAAAGGATAGTCCTAAACTTGACGGAACCAACTAGGGAATATGGAAAATCAGAATGGAGACACATCTGAATTGCATTGGTAAAGACATCTGGGAGGTTACTAAGAATGGTTATACTTCTGTTGTAGCTGGTCAACCTGCTCCTATTACTTTAGCTAAAGATGAAGAAAATAATTGCAAAGCAAGACAAGCACTTTTGAGTGCATTATCAGATCAACAAATCATGGGGTTATCAGATAGATCTACTGCAAAAGCTATTTGGGATCATTTGGAAACACTGAATGAAGGGGATTCCACAGTCAAAATTGCAAAACTTGAAAGCTTCTGAGTCAAGTATGAACATCTGAAAATGGAAGAAGATGAAAGAATTTCTGCTTTTATGGAAAGAGTAAATGAAATTGTTTTAGGTATCAAATGTTGTGGAGGAACCTTGAGTGAAGATGAGATTGTTTCAAAAATCTTAAGAGGTTTGCCACCAGCATATAAAATGAAGGTTACTGCTATTAATGAGTTGAGAACAATGCCTAATACATCAGTAACTAGGGATACATTGATTGGAAAACTTTCAGCTTTTGAAATTGAGGAATTTGGTCATGTTGCTACTATAAAAATTGATTTGGCCTTCAAAGAATCAACATCATCTACTCCATCTTTTGATAAATCAGACTGGAGAGCCTTTTATGCAAGAGAACTTGAAGAAACTAGGAAGGAGAATGAAGAGCTTGAAGAACTTGAAGCACTATTTGCAAGAAAAATGCCAAAAGGTCCAATTGGAAGTAAGTATGAAGGTAAAGCACCCTTTAAATGTTTCAACTGCAATAAGATTGGTCATATGGCTTCAAGATACCCTGATAGACATGCTAGACTAAGAGAAGAAGCTAGAAGGACATACAAACCTAATCCTGAATATCAAAGATGCAGATTTAAGAAAAACAAAGATAAATCTTGTTACATTGCTGATGAAGGTGTGACTGATGATTTTGATGAAGATTCAGTAGACAATGGATGGGTCTTTGTTGCTATAACAGAAGATCAATCGATACCTATTGCTCAACCGGTAGAACAAGCCCTAGCAGCTAAAGTGGAATCAAAGGATGAATGGATTATTCACTCAGGATGCTCACATCACATGACTGGAGACAAAGGTAAATTCTTGAACTTTCAAGAATACAATGGAGGTTTAGTAAGATTTGGAGATGACAAAGCCTGTTCAATCAAAGGTAAGGGTTCAATATCTCTTGATGGTAAACATAACACTGACAATGTTTACTATGTTGAAGGATTAAAACATAATCTTTTAAGTGTTGGTCAATTAGTTGAGAAAGGTTTTCATTTACAATTTAAAAATGGAAAATGCAAAATCATGAATAGAACTGGTTTGGAAATTGCAATCGGTAATCAGACTAGAGGTAATATCTTTCATTGAATAACAGTGAAAAGGCATGCTTAATTGCTCATGTAGATGAAAGTTGGCTATGGCATAAAAGACTATGTCATGTAAATTTTGATTGCATGGTAAAAATCAGTACTTCTAAGGTAGTTAGAGATCTACCTAAAATTCTGAAACCTCAGAAGACAATTTGCAAGGAATGTCAATTTGGAAAACAGGTTAGAGCTAGTTTCAAAAGTATTCCAGAAAAATCCAATAATGCTCTTGATTTAATTCACACTGATCTATGTGGTCTGGCTAGAACTAAAAGCTTACAAGGTGATAGATATTTTATGCTAATTATTGATGATTATTCTAGAATGTGTTGGGTTACTTTTCTCAGAGAAAAATCAAAAGCACTTGGGAAGTTCAAACTATTCAAAGCAATGGTTGAAAATGAAACCGGTAAGAAAATTAAATGTTTAAGATTAGATTAAGGAGGAGAATTCACATCTAGAGATTTTAATACCTTCTGTGAAGTAAATGGAATCAAAAGACAATTATTAGCACCACGGACACCACAACAAAATGGAGTTGTTGAAAGGAAAAACAGAACTATTTTGGATGCAGCAAGAAGTATGTTATCAAAAGCAAATCTACCACATGTGTACAGGAGAGAGGTAGTAAGCACTACTATCTATACATTCAACAAAGTTCACATCAAAGGTGAAACCGATAAGACCCCTCATGAACTATGGTTTGGTAATACTCCTACTCTTAAGTATTTCAGAATTTTTGGAAGTAAATGTTATATTAGAAGAGATGAGTATATTGGCAAGTTTGATCCTAGAAGTGATGAAGGAATATTTCTTGGTTATTCATCTAAGAGTAAAGCTTATAGATGTTTTAATAAAAGACTACAAAAAATTGTTGAGAGTACAAATGTAAAGATTGATGAACAATTCAAAGGAACTTCAAGGTATATAGACTCTGAACCAGTAACAGAAATTATGACAAATGAACCAACAGCAAATCCACTGATACAGAATGATGATCCAGTTACTCCGGTATTATCAGAGGATACCACAGTAATTGAAGAACAACAACAGACTAAGACACCCCGGTATGTAAGACTGAATCATTCTGAAGATCAGATAATTGGAAGGAAATTTAAAGGAGTCATGACAAGAGGAAGATTCACAAATGAAGAGGTATGTCTTATTTCTCAAATTGAACCATTATCTATCAATGAGGCATGTGAAGATAAATTCTGGATTAAAGCTATGGAAGAAGAATTAGGACAAATTGAGAAAAATAATACTTGGACATTAGTTCCCCGACCTGAAAATAAAAATGTAATTGGAACCAAATGGGTATTTAGAAACAAACTCAATGAAGATGGTAAGGTTGTCAGGAATAAAGCAAGATGGTAAGGTTGTTAGGAATAAAGCAAGACTAGTGTGTAAGGGATATTCTCAGAAAGAGGGAGTTGATTACAATGAAACCTTTGCACCGGTAGCCAGAATTGAGGCAGTTAGATTATTCTTGGCCTTTGCAGCTCACAAGGATTACAAAGTTTATCAAATGGATATTAAATGTGCATTTTTGAATGGAGATCTTGAAGAAAAAGTTTATATTGAACAACCTGATGGATTTTCTTTAACAGATAACAATGATATGGTTTGTAGATTAAGAAAAGCCCTGTATGGACTAAAACAAGCTCCAAGAGCCTGGTATGCAAGATTGGATAAGTATCTTTTAAAAATTGGTTTTACTAAAGGAAATGCATATAGCAATTTATATTACAAAGTAACTAATGATGACATCTTGATTATGGAAGTATTTGTTGATGATATAGTCTTTGGAGGAGAAGATGGATTATGCAAAGAATTTTCTCTTAAAATCCAGCATGAATTTGAAATGTCTATGATTGGAGAAATAAAATTATTTTTAGGATTGCAGATTTTACAGACTGATAAAGGCATATTTTTGAGTCAATCTAAGTACTTGAAAGAACTACTTAAGAAATTTGGGATGGAAAACTCTAAGCCGGTAAGCACACCTATGACTACAAATGACAAATTATCTCAAAGGGATGAATCTACACCTGTCAGTCCAACTAGATACAAATCTATGATAGGAGGTTTACTGTATTTGACACAAACCAGACTTGATATTATGAATGCAGTATGTATAGTTTCTAGATTTTAGAGTAATCCTAAGGAAAATCATGAATTAGCAGTAAAAAGGATTTTCTGGTACTTACAAGGCACAGCAAATCTTGGATTATGGTATCCTAAAGATGAAAATTTTGATGTATATGCATACATAGATGCAAATTGGGTAGGAGATGTGGATGATAGAAAAAGCACCACTGGAGGAGCATTCTTTCTTGGAAAGAGATTAGTTTCTTGGTTAAGTAAGAAATAGAGTTGTACATCTTTATCAACAGCAGAATCAGAATATGTTGTAGCAGCAACAAATCATACACAGGTACTTTGGCTTAAGTAAATGTTGAAAGACACAAAGGTAAAATGCAAGGAACCTATTACTATATATTGTGATAACACTGCAACAATTGATATATTTAAGAATCTAGTATTACATTCTAAAACAAAACATGTTTCTATCAAACTAAATTTTCTAAGGGAAAAAGTTGAAGAAAAGGAAATAAAACTGGTTTATGTGAATACCAAAGAACAACTTGCAGATATTTTTACAAAACCTTTGCCTAAGGAAACCTTTGAGTATCTTAGAGATCAGTTCGGAGTCTTACCTCCATCGGCAAAGACTTAGACAGTTGATGATTCTCATCAACTGGCAGAATTAAATGGACAAATCTTTTATTTTGGTATTTGATGAGGAAGCTACTTCTCAGGGGGAGTAGTTGGTATATTGAATTGGTTGGTATTTTGTATGAACTTGACCTTTTGTGACTTTGGCATTTGATGTCAAAGGGGGAGAGATATATGGAAAAACATTAAGGAAAGATATATTGAAAAATGCATTATATTTTTGAGGAAAGATTGGTATGAGAGTTTGGTATAATTACTCCCAGGGGTAGAATTGGTTTATGTACTTTGTAGTACCCCTACCCTAGTCTACTTCTAACCTTGGTTTAATCTGGATTAGTTATCGTAATATTATGATTAATGTCAGATGTTGAGTTTATGCATAGCTATTGATGTGGTTCTCACACTAGTTGTATGCAGGTTATTCAGTGTACCTATTTCGTGATTTTAGTATCGGACTAACGCTTTCATTAGATTGTATATATGTATGCATGTATGATCTTTGGTTGCAGGAGATTTCAGGTACGAAGTCGCATGAGTGCGAGGTTCGTCGTCACCTGGTTTTGCAGGTTTGAGCATACCTTTTTAATCCTTAGAGTTGGATTAGGTGGTCGTAAGACCCTAGTCGACCTTAGTCGTGCTCAAGTGAGCATCGTCAGTCGTTGTCGGTAATCCCTTCTTGTTTGGGTTTGCGAGTCGTCTGTTTGGTTGACCTTCTCGGTTTGCGTGCCTGGTGTGTTTGGTTAATTGATGAATTAGTCCTTAGTAATTATCGTGATTAAATATGCGTGAGTGCATTGATGATTAATGGATTAATTAATCTGGTTTCCGTTATGTGATTTTCGTTGTTAATGAATTGCCTGTTTTAAATTGGAAGCAAATTTGATTTAATGATTGAATTGGAATATTTAATGCATTATAATTATGCTGTTGAAAAGAACGTTTTAGATTTTTATCGCCATAGAATTAATTGTGTTCTGTTGGCTTATTTGAATTGAAAGGTTAAATTTGTTTAAATGAGGAAATCGAATTTTTAATTGAAAAAGCAAGTTGTATTGTTGAAAAGAATTAAATTCTATGAATTATTTTGTAAATAAAAGATTTTATTCCAAAAATGGAATTTTTGGGTCAACTCCTCCATATTACCCAAATTTGGGGGAAAATTGGGGGAATGGACAATTTGGGAGAAGATTTTGGGGAATCTGACAGGTGGGCTCTCATTCAGCCATTCCAGGATTGCGTATTCAGGTAGGATTCCGAATTTGTTATTGGAAAACCAATTGATTGTCCATTTGAATTTGGCTGGAAACTTTCTTATTCCTCATTGCTGTATGGTGTTGAAAACCCCTGATTGTGTTAGGAATGGATGAATTCCATCAAGAATCTGGATGCCAAAACTGATTTCATTGAAAACGGATTTGTATTAAATCGTATTTATTTTTGAAATCGAAATTTCTTTTCAATTTCGTGCTGGGCGTTGGTGATATTATTGGACTGTGTGGTTTTTATAAAAAATAAAGAAATATATAATTGTTTTACCCCCCTGTGCTTTGTGGTTCGAATCATAGCTGGGCGTCTTTGTTATTGTTTCGGACTGTGGTGTTTTATGAGTAAAATTTATGCTCAAAGCCGAGCTGGGCGTTGTGTTTAGCGCAACCCTGTGTTTTGGGGATGGGAGGCGGGGAGCGGAGCTCCACCCGCTCCCTCCCCTCTCCACCGCTCGCACCCCTTTGTCCCGCTCGTCCCTGTGTTTCAATCTCCCCCGCGCTGTGTGTTAGCCTATGCCCGCGGCACACTGCGGTGGCCGCAGGGCGCCGCGGACCTGCGGGCACCGCAGCGGCGCCGCCCGCATGGGCTCCCCTGTGATTTCGTGTGGACGGCGGCTAGGGTTAGGGCACGGCCCGCCCAGCTCGCCTCCATCCTTTTTTTTAAATGCGTTTTTTGTGTTGTTTAAACATAGTATATTAAATGCGTTTTTTTTTAAAAAGGAGCTTAGTTTTAATTAAATGCATTTCTTTGTTTAAATGTAGTTGTTTTAAACGAAGTTTTAAATGCGTATTCAATGTAACGTTTAGTATAAAATAAAAAAAAGAAGGAAGAAAAAAAAAACATATGATATTTATATCATTTAAAGGAGAGTAATTTTTAATGTCGAGCTTAATTAGTTTTAAACTGGATTAGGGTGGCATATAGTGGTAAATGATAATTAGATATGGATTTATCTTATAATGGGTTTATAAGTGAATTAATTATTCAATCCCATTTCTCGACCTATGCTCTTTTCCTGATTAAGTTTTAAACTGTTGATTTTCGCAATTGAAAATTGTTGATGATGTTAAATTTTATCGTGGAACAGATCATTTGGGTAACTGTATAGTAGTGAAATACTTATCGTTGGGTATTGAAATTAAACGATGTGCTTTTGGAAATGATTAGCTTCTTTAGTTTCACCTTCTACATTTTTATTTCCGTTATTCGCATAATGCATCTGGAAGTGAAATTATGAATCTGTAGAGATTGATTTCTAGTCCAGTATGTTTATGACGTTTGGAATTGGAGATTAAATATCTTATTTTAATTGATTAATGATTGTCTGAATCTTAATAATATGATTTGGTTAAAACTCATTATGGCTTAAACGGCCTGTTCGATGCTTTGAACCTTAGGAGTTAGAAAACCAAGAACGACTTATCCCTTGACAAGGTAGATAACTGTAATCGGATTTAGATCTTGTAGAAAACTTGATCGTCTGTAATGATTAAATCAATTTGAGGAATAATGTCTTTTCTGATTATTGCATTGCGAGTTTAATTACTGTATTCGCTTTAATTATGAAATGACATGTTTTGCTTTGTAAGTAGGACCCTGTCGTATGGATGATTTGGTGTTCCTGTTTTAGTCCTCGAATTCCGAGTTGACTGTTGTATTGTGATGTTGTCATAATTGGTCATATCCTCTTTGAGTGAATCGAATAATGATTCGTGGTTAACCTTAGTTGTCAGGTCTCTAGTTAGAGTGCCGTCAGTAAGTGATTACCCTTGAGTCGTGTTTGACCTGATGTTTGTATCTTCTTGAACTCCGTTCGTCTTACCATGTGTATTCTGTGGTTTGAGTTCGTCTGAGTTAGTCTAGTGTCGTATGGGAAAGTGGCTTTCGATTGGGGGCCGTGCCCAAAGTGGCTGCTGGGTAACCCATCGAAAGTGAGTCTAATAAGTGATAACCTAAGTAGATTAGAAAATAATCTCTAAATAAGATAATGTGCCTCACACATGGGACGAATGCTATCATAGATTCGGCATGCTGTGAGAAGGCCTGAAATGGCAAACTACCTTCCTTGTCTTCACGAGAGGATGTGTGGGTCCACATGAGGCTTGGATGGGCCGGAAGTTCGGATTAGGTTGCCAGGGTTACCAGTGTATGGGCCGGGACCTATGAAGACTTGCCATGGTATCCATACCAGGTTGTGTGATGACACTTGTCCCTACGTTCGCTAGTGTGTTGTCGTTTTGTCCTGTTTTGAGTACCTTTGTGAGTCATCCTTTGTCGCTGCCCTCGTGAGTGTCGGTTTCATGCTAGACCTTGGGTGGTGATGGTTCAGTTTTATGGATGCTCTCTTGGACCTCTTATGTTATTAGCTTTGATTATGTTCAGCTGGATCCTGTTCTTTGTAAGGATCGTTTATGTATTATCAACCGTTGTGGTCATTGTATATTGCTTATGTATCGCCTTGATGGCTGGATTGTATGGTGTAACCTTTTGTACTCTTAACTTTATTATTTATCCGAGGGGGGTCTTGCAGTTGAGCAGACCCGGAGATGTAGCCCATTAGGGGTGAACTCCGAGATCATTATGGTGTTATGTGGTGTATTCGCTTATGTTCCCTTTATTCAGCTTTGTCATGTATGATTAATTTATGTTAGAATGGTTAAGTGGATAATTGGAATTAACTATTAATGCTTATGTTCAGTTCTATCTTGAATGCCATGTTAATCGAATGCATAATTGGTTGAGATGCGATTTATCGTAATGCATGTGTGAATTCGTCCTTTTAATGCATAAGTTGGAATATGGAATAATGTATCTTAGAGTAATGAATTGTACTCAGTTGTTGTTAAGGAATCTAAATATGCTTGGAAAGATCTCTTATGTTTATGGTGAAAATCCTAGTGTATTAGTATGCTAGATGTATGGTTTGTAATTTTAAATGAAAGGCTTGAATGAGAATCATGAATGGATCTTAATGATGAATCTTTGCTTGTGATTTATATTTCCATCTTTGAAATAAATTATCCTGATTATGAATTATCTCATTATTAAGATTTTCAGCGTAATGGATTAATGGTGTGAGTTAAATGAATTGTGAATTAAGTAATCTCGTTGGGAAACTCTTTAGGAGTTAATGGAAGTCTTCCGCTATGTAATCTGAATCTTTGTTATCATGTTGCATCTTATGTGTTGTAACTTTAAAAAAAAAAAATTTGCACTCCATTCTTGTGTTATTTTGGCTAATCCCTTCGGGGTTTCCTGGCGGGGCATTACATACTTGGCATTTCTGTTTTGGCACTTTGATGGTTTTTCCATCTTGTGTTGCCATCAATGCCAAAGGGGGAGATTGTTGGTATTTTGGTATGGTTTTGTCATTGATGCCAACACCTACTAAATACACCTACTTTGGAGATCCAACAACATTCATCAACAATCAGTAAACTATTCAAAACAGTCATCGGTATATGGTTAACCGGCAGGATATAATGTTCACCGGTACCTGCATTGACATGGAAGACACCTGGTAATGTCGAAGACATCATGTGGACACCTTTCTTTGAAGTAATAATCATTGACATATTCTTATTTGCATATTTGCTTTTACTAGCAAATAGGTCCAAGTTATCTAGGGTTACACCGGCAGGTTTATCTTTTCCAGATCAGCATGGCACACTGTGGAGATGATTTATTATTGTTGTAAATGCATTAAGCCGACATGTTCAATCAGTTATTGCATCGGATATTGTATTATTTGTAAAATATTTTATTGTAATATCTTGTAGAGCCGACCTACTAAAATTGGTCTTAGGGTATGGTATAAATGTAAGATCTTATTTGTAAGATCAAGTGTGGAATGTGAAAAAAAATATTTAAGGAAGGATATATGCAAAATCAAGAAGAGATACACACGAAGACATCATTTGAAGGTGAAGTTAGGTTTTTGTAGAAGCATATCAACATTACACCAATACTGAATCCAGCATATGAAGATGCTATTTCATGCAGTACATTCTCATTGGATTTAACCATCCAACTGTAGTCAGTGTGACTCCCATTTGTGTTTGAGTAGTGAGCTCTAGGTTGTTGGCCTTTCTGCATGTGCAAATCCCTTTTGTACACTTACTATCTGCAGTAGTAACATCTGATTGTGGGTAAGGTTTCCCACCGTGGTTTTTCCCCTTACAAGGTTTCCACATACAAATATTTGTGTCATGTGTTGTGGATGACTTTATGTTTATGTTTCATGCATTAATTGTTACCGGTATAGCAATTTTCTGTTAACATTGTTTACCGGCATACTTAACTGTCTTACCGATACTAAGCATTGAGTTGGTTAATAAGATTTTGGTTTGAATTTATTAGACAACTAATTCACCCCCCCCCCCCCCCTCTCAGTTGTCCCCGGGACCTACAAACTTGTTGAAAGGATAAAGTCTTAAATGCATCTAGAAGAATTTCTTCCAAATTTGGAGAAGTGCCTTCACCAAATTTAGGGATGTGACATGATAAGAGGAAATTAAGCTAGTTAAGTATGATTTGAGATGCTCTAGAAGAATTATTAGCATGCAAGTGGGAAATGTGGGAGAATGCAAGTGGGAGAAAATGGGATTTTAATCAAAATTAAATATTTTACTTCAACTAAAAATGGATGCAACTTGCATTTGTAGAAAAATGCAAGTGGGGGTTTATAAATAAATATTGATTTATTCATATGCAAGAAAGGTTTTTAATAAAATATAAATTTAATTAAATGTGGAAAGAGGATTTAATCAAATAAATTGAATTTATTTAATTAGTAGAAGAAACGAGAATTAACCAAATGTTGAATTTGATTAATGGCTGGATAAAAGAAAAGGGGATATTAATTAAACCTTAATTTAATTAATAGGTGGATAAATGATAATTAAACAAATAAAATTCATTTAATTAAGTGTGCAGATTTAGGTGTCTACATTTTTCCCCTCTTTGAAGTGGCATGTGACCAAATGTTGATTCAAAGAAAAATCGTGCGATATGTTGCCAATTTTTTTGATTTTGATGTCGTTGTCAAAATTTTCGATATGGTGCGCAGATATTGATTTGGATGTTGATATGATATTTATACCCCTCGGGAGATAAATTGAGAAAAAATGGATGATCAAGTCGATTTTGGTTATTTTTTACGATTTTTTTTTTTATTTTGTGGAATTTTTGAATTTTTTTTATTTTTGGGATTTTTTATTTTTTTTCAAAACTGATCTGACAATAAAATTTATTGAAATTTGGTGAAAATACAGTGTGAACATAGCACGTACATGCCCCACATGTCCATCCAGGTAACATACCCAAGGTGACATCACTATTGACCATATAAGCCCATAGGGCTTTCTCAGCAGCTCATTTGTGCACTTGTCATTTGGAGATTGGAGCTTTGGAGAAGAGAAGAGAAGAAGGAGCAAAAATGGTGCCACCTCATCACCGCCACTAGTTCGAGTGAGTTTGTCGATTTGAAAGGCTAGCAGCATACGGACCACTAGTAAGTGAGACTTTGAACCTCTCTTCTATGATTTTTAAGCATGTCTGATGGATTATTGAAGATTTTTGTACATTTTTCCACTTTCTCGATGCCCTAGGTTTTTATAGCTTTCTTTTAGCGCATAGGGCTTTTTTCGAAGCACATTTGATTTTTAATTAGTGCATTTGATTGGTATCATGGTGCATATAATGTTTTAAATAGCACATTTGATCAATTAAACAACGCATTTGATGTTTTAAATGGCAAATTTGATATCTGAAATAGCATATGTGATTATTTTTCTAGTGCATATGAATACTTGTATAGCACATATGATTAATGTTGTACCGCATATGATTTAGTGCATACAAAAACTCTTTTAGTGCATATGACACAATGTTGATTTTTTGATATTTTGTGAATTTTTTGAAGTTGGTAAATTTGATATTTAGATAGTGGATGATGTCTGATACTTAGTTCGATGATCGTTTTGTCATGATTTCATCAAATTTGTCAAGAATGTTCAATTTTTATATTTATAGGACTTGGTTTTGTGTCGGCTTGTTGGAAGGTAGATAGCCTTCAAGGCTTTTGTAAGAGCCTTAAAATTTTGGGGAACTCAACAAGTTAACTTGTTGAAAAGATAAAGTCTTAAATGCATCTAGAAGACTTTCTTCCAAATTTGGATAAGTGATTTAATGAAATTTAGGGATGTGACATGATTAGAAGAAATTAGGCTAGTTAAGTGTGATTTGAGATGCTCTAGAAGAATGATTAGGATGCAAGTGGAAAATTTAGGAGAATACAAGTGGGAGAAAATGATATTTTAATCAAAATAAAATGTTTTATTTCAACTAAAAATGGATGCAACTTGCATTTGTAGAAAAATGCAAGTGGGGGGGTTTATAAATAAATATTGATTTATTCATATGCAAGAAAGTTTTTTAATAAAATATAATTTAATTAAATGTAGAAAGAGGATTTAATCAAATAAATTTAATTTATTTAATTATTAGAAGAAAGGGGAATTAATCAAATGTTGAATTTGATTAGTGGCTGGATAGTTATGGCAATTGACACTCTATTGGTTGGTTTCACTATGTTGTCATTGATGGCAACATGGCATTGTGTTCCGGCTTCATGTTTTGGTTCTATGGTGTACCAGCAGGCACTTCACAAATACTATACCGGCACCGGTACCAACACCAGAACTAGTAGAACAAAAGGATTTCTTTGGTCTCTGACAATACAGGTCGACATGGTTTAGTAAAGGTTATCTGTATTGAAGGCTGACATATTTTGGATCTGGCATTGGCAATTGATTTTAAAGCTTATAAATTTATGTTATCTAGCTGACATGTAATTTGATATTGTATATATCTTTGTAAGCTGACATAAGGCATAAAATTTGTATAGGGTATATAGGACAAATTGGTAGGTCATTTTTGATATTGAGATGTACAAGAGACATATAATAGGAGATTATGGATATGTGAATGTAATATGATGCAAAATATATCAGAGAGATCATGTATGTGAGGAAATTATTGTAGGGGTTATTCCGGTAAAGGGTTTAGGGATTCAGACCGGAACAGATAGAGCTTAAACTGGAACTGTATTCTAGCATAGAAGATGCTATCTTAGTAGTTCTCACTTCTTTGGATTGTAGTCTAGAATTTTATGTAGTCAATGAGGCTCCTATTGTGATTGAGCAGTGTGCTCTAGGTTGTAAGCCTTCCTACATGTCTAGGCCCCTCATATTTTGTAATATCTCTTCATATGGCCAGTGGATTGATATTGTGGGTCACAAATCCCACCGTGGTTTTTCCTCTTTGAGGTTTTCCATGTATAAATATGTGTGTTATGATTCTCATTTATGTGATTGTCTTATTAGTTGCTTTACTTCTTTCAATTATATATGTACCGATATACCTATTGGTGTATGCATGTTTTAATAAGGCTCAAATTTACTATTCTAGTATAACACTGATTCACCCCCCCCCCTCTCAGTGTTATTAGTTTCCAACAATTGGTATTAGAACCTTGTACCTCAGAGGAAGTTTAATAGCTTGAGGAAGATCCTACAACTAGAATCCATGGATATGGCTTTGGAGAAGGAACTTGAGATGGCACTTGAAGATTATGATGTTGAAAGGTTGAAGAACGTAAAGCTACAAAATGAAGTGAATTCTGCTAAGGAATTCATTCTTTTCCTAAAAGAGAGGCTATCATCTATTCAAGCTAGAAGGAAGGAACTTTTGCAAAATCAAGATGATGAAGAGAAAGATGCACTTAAGGAACAATGTCAGAAATTGAGTCAGGAGAACATGGTTATGAAGAATGAAATGCAAGTTATAACTATGAGGATGTCTAAGGAGATTGAGGATAGAAAGAAGAAGGAAGAAAATCTTGGTGTATCCCTGAAGAAAAATTTGAAGAATGTGGTAGGTTGGTTTATGAAAATGATACGTTGAGAACTGATTTGGTACAATCCCAGAGTAATGAACAAGAGCTTGAGAGACAAATGATAATACTAAGTGAATATTTAACTACTGCAAGTGAGTATAAAAAAAATTCAAGATCATCTTAGCACGGCTTGATGAGTTATTGAAAAGACAAAGGTAGATTGGAGATTCCAGTGGACTTGGATTTGAGAAAGGACATAGTTTTGGTACTACTAATGAAGATCAAAACCATAAGGCATCGATAAGACAATTTAATTCTTATAAATTCAATGGTAGATTTTTTGTTTGCAATAGATTTGGTCACATGGCTAGGCAATGTAGAAATAGAGCAAATCAGAACCCTAATTCTGCTCCCGGTAAATGTTCTAAATTCAAAGTTTGGTCATAAGACAGAAGATTGTAGAATGAATGTTAAATGCTACGCTTGTGGAAAATTTGGACATGTGGCTAATTAGTGTAGGTCAAGCAATTTCACTAGTTTTAGCAAAGCAATTCAAAGGAACAATGTTACATGTTATGCATGTAATGAGGTTGGACATACTGCTAAATTATGTAAAACCAGAAATCCACCGGTAAGTAATGGAGGATCAAATGAGAAAGGAAAAGAGAAGGTTAGTGAAATCTAGAAAGATCATACTTAGAGATGGGTTAGGAAGAGTGAAGAACAATCATCAGATGGGAATGTCCTGGTTACTTGTCTGACAAAAGAGGCTGCTCCTGTACCGATAGGGAGCTCATCTAGTAACTAAGAAAAATGCCTTAGGGGTAGGCAAAATTTATGAAGATGTTGCATATGCCCCAAGAAGAGGCTCTGGAAAATGTTCTAGATATTGGAGAGGATTATCCGGCATGGATATGTTGTGAGCGAGATCCGGTATCTTTCACTGGCAGTCATTTATGTCAATGGAAGATTAGGGTTTTTCTTGAAGGTTAAAAGGTTGAATACACTTCATTTTTAATCACCTTACATTTAGAGAAATTTTAGAAGCAATTCAGAGAGACTAAGTGCGATCAAAGGCAATTTAGAAGCAATCAGATTTCTTGAGTGATCTCACCGGCGTCTGGAAAATTTGTTGGAGGTTTTCACTGAGAGCGATCAAAAGGTATTTATCTTAAACATGGAAGTGGGATCATCATATATTCATGTTTTTTTTGCAAACCCAACTATAGTAGAGGTCAAGGACTGCCCCAGGCCAATTTTCAAGTGGTATCTGCATGTGGCTACCCTAAAAGATTCGGTTGGAGCATTTTATCTCATTCAGGAGGGAGTTGTCTATGTAGAGGATGTTAGGTCATATATTCATTTTCATGTCGAGGACTTGGGAACTTCAAAAATTAAGGGCATGTATATGAGTGAGTTGATGGGAGAATCTAAAAAGATCAAACCGACGTACAAACATATTGAAGAACTAGGGTTTACAGATATTCTAGATATTCTGGAGTTTGAGGATGAGATAATCAGATATGTCTTGAGAAGAGTACATGGGGAATTATATGGTTGAACAGACCTTATAAAATCACTAAGGAAGCCATCCGAGAAATCACTGGTTTGCCATCAGTTGGGCAACATCTAGACAAGAAGGTTCAAATGATTTTGTGAGGAAGATCACCAGTGTGACATCTGACAAAAGATCCATGAAAGTGAGAACTATCACCGACACAGACTTCAAATTTGGTAGCATGATCATCGGGTATAAGGTAACTCAGTCAAACTGACTGAATTATGTTTCCAATTCATGCATTTTGGCTGCATACAAAATGATGAGAGAGAATGTGAAATTAGATCTATGTGGTTGGATGCTTGATGAGTTGTTAATAAAATTAAGGAAGATTAAGGGTGAAAAGAAGGGTACATTCTGGTATGGAAACTTGTTAGTTTGTCTGATGTTATATTTCATGAATGATACACCTGGTTTTGGTAAGAGGCAATGGGCTTTTGACATCCCGGTAGGGAGACAATTGAAATAGTCAATTTTTGCTTTAGGAATTCAGAGAGATGATAAGGTTTAGGGTTATTTTAAGGCATTCCAAAAATCTATGAGGTCTAGGGTAAGGGTACCTGAGCATATTGTAGAAAAAAATTCTACCAACATATGCTTTATGGTAAAGAAGGATGAGACACTCATGGAAGCAATTAAGCCCTGAAAGATCTGGATTGAGGAAATGGGCTATGAGGTGGATGCACAAATTCTTGATTCCTATGCAAAAATGTTGATTGATGCACCAATTGATGAGATAGAGAAGCCCTCTGGTACTGCACAAAAGAAAACTCAAGAGGTTGAAACAAAGTTCTACCGGAAGAAAAGAGAGAAACAAGAAGGAAAATCAAGCAAATTTGTGTAGAAGGTCTCAAAGGACATCAAAGAACTAATTGATGTTGTCTCAAAGAAAGGAAGAAAAAGGAAGGATCCTAAAGTTCATATTGAGCCTACTACTACAGAATCAGAATCAGAGGATGACACACCATTAGCATTTAAGAGGGTTTTTAGGAAGAAACCGGAGGAAACAAAGGCAGAAGCCAAGAAGCAACCAATTAGGAGGGTCACAATCAAGCTACCAGCATAGAAGCGGGCACCTAAAGCTACACCTGTAGCTACATCCGGTACTTCCAAGAGGAATAAGAAGAGTGACATCGACTTAGAAATTGAATCTAGTAGTGTGACTATCATACCACCTAAAACTTGTGTAAAATTGGTAGATGAAATTACTAAAGATGGCATGCTGAAGAATGTTTATTTTTATTATGAAAACTTAGAGGATGATGAACAAAGAGAGGTAGAGGAAGAAATCCTATTATACTTGGATATTTATAAGAAAGCCTTAATAGAGATAGATAACATGTTAGATGCTAGAAGATTGTCAACTATGCAAGAGGATAAACAAATTAAAATTAAAGAACTATTATCTATATGTGTTACTATAGCTCTAGATGAAATGGAAAAGACACTTGAGGTGGCAGACAGAAAATTTTTCAATAGTAAATATAGGATAACTAGTCTGATGCTAGGAAGAGTAAATGAAATAATAAAGGAGACTCAAATAGCATGGGTTAAATTTCTTGGAGAAAATAGAGGATTCTTTACTTCACCAGAAACCAAGACAGACACTGTAGATACCCTAGTTGAAGGAAAAGGAAAGGGGATTATGGGTAATTCACCCTTAGTTTTGAAAAATATTAAGATAGTAAAAATTGAGCCCCCGATAAATACAGATGTACAGACAAATACTGAGATACTGATTAATACAGAGAATGAACCAACTAATATTGTACAAGATTCTAATATTGAGGATAATTGTCCTCCGGATAAAAATGTACAGGTTGAGGTTATTGTTCCTACAGAGGAATTGGCAATTACACAGACTATACCAAGTGGCGAAGCCACCAGTGCAAGTGAGGAGTTTATAAAGGATAAAACTTTAGAGGAGAAAATAGGGGAATCTGGTAGGGATCCGGTTGTTGATCCATCATTATTGTCAATTGACACTTCTCGGGTAGAAAATAAAAACATCACAGAGATGAGTCTCACTGAAGTGATGATGATGGCAGCACAAAAACTAATGAAGGAGGGATCCATAGATAAAGGGATTATAGATCAATCAATCATTGTTCTACACAGACTGGTCCCAGAGTGTAAGATTGAAAATGAAGTGAGCCCATCTGACAGGCTTAAGGTTATCACTGAGCATATCTCAAAGGACCTTCAATCCTTACAACAAATCTCAAACTGACAAGCATTAGAAATATTTACTCGGGCTAAGAGAGCTGCATTTGATCAGGTAATTGAAACTGAGAAAAAAAAGATAGGAGAAGCTGATCCTAATAGAAAACTCTTTGAAACAATGTACAAATATATAGGGAATTTTGTAACACTAAAATACTTACAACTAATGTGGATAAAAGGATAAAGGAGATTTAGGAGAAAATTGCAAGTATAGCTAACTCTTTTGATAGATTGATTTCATTGACTACATCAATTGATGGTCAAATTTTGATTTTAGAGAACCAAATTTCTATTCTTGAGAAGGAGAGAGACAAAATAATTAGAAGAGCCAGAAGTTTGAGAGGCTTGATGAGTCCACGATTGGATTCACTCTATGTACACAAGAAAGAATGCATGGATATGGTGGGAAAGCCCACACCGATAGAGGTAAATGAAAAAGAGTCTTTTGCACATTTATTGAGTGGACTTGTATCTATTTCCGGCACATTCAAAACTAGTTGGGATACTTATGTCGAGTTACTGGAGAAGGCTTATCTGGAAATTTTGAAGTTGGTCAAGCTCTAGTAAGACATTTTTGGGGATATTCATTGTACAGTTCTTATTCTTTGACATTCCTTTTTGAATTATTTCTATAGCATTGATGTCAACGAGGGAGTAGTATAGATGTGAAAAAGAATAAAAAAGAGTTGTATACATTAGGGGGAGTTTTGGAGTCTTGGAGTTTTGGAGATATGGAGTATTTTGCATATTCAGCTCTTAGGGGGCAAGTAAGAATGAAACCGGTAGATGAAACCTTGACCATTTTTCACATGAGTGTTGCCATCAATGCCAAAGGGGGAGATTGTTGGCAATTGACACTCTATCGGTTGGTTTCACTATGCTATCATTGATGGCAACATGGCATTGTGTTCCAGTTTCATGTTTTGGTTCTATGGTGTACTGACAGGCACTTCACAGATACTACACCGGCACTAGCACCAACACTGGCAGGACAAAAGGATTTCTTTGGTCATCGGTAATACAAGCCGACATGGTTTAGTAAAGGTTTTTCGTATTGAAGGCCAACATATTTTGGATCTAGCATTAGTAATTGATTTTAATGTTTATGCATTTATGTTATCTATCCGACATGTAATTTGATATTGTATATATCTTTGTAAGCCGACATAAGGCATAAAATTTGTATAGGGTATATAGGAAAGATTGGTAGATCATTTTTTATATTGAGATATACAAGAGACATATGATAGGAGAATATGGATATATGAATGTAATATGATGCGGAATATATCAGAGAGATCATGTATGTGAGGAAATTATTGTAAGGGTTATTCCAGTAAAGGGTTTAGGGATTCAAACCAGAATAGACAAAGCTTAAACCAAAACTGTATTCTGGCATAGAAGATGTTATCTTAGCAGTTCTCACTTCTCCAGATTATAGTCTGGAATTTTATGTAGCCAATGAGGCTCCTATTGTGATTGAGAAGTGTGCTTTAGGCTATAAGCCTTCCTGCAAGTGCAGGCCCCTCATATTTTGTAATATCTCTTCATATGGCTAGTGGATTGATATTGTGGGTCACAAATCCCACCGTGGTTTTTCCTCTTTGAGGTTTTCCGCATATAAATATGTGTGTTATGATTCTCATTTATGTGATTGGCTTATTAGTTACTTTACTTCTTTCAATTCTATATGTATCAGTATACCGGTTGGTGTATGCATGTTTTAATAAGGATAAAATTTACTATTCCGGTATAACACTGATTCACCCCCCCTCTCAGTGTTATTGGTTTCCAACAGATAGAAGAAAAGGGGATGTTAATTAAACCTTAATTTAATTAACAGGTGGATAAATGATAATTAAACAAATAAAATTCATTTAATTAAGTGTGCAGATTTAGGTGTCTACATTTTTCCCCTCTTTGAAGTGGCATGTGACCACATGTTGATTCAAAGAAAAATCTCTCGATATGCTGCCAATTTTTTTTATTTTGATGTCATTGTCAAAAAATTTCATATGGTGCGCACATATTCATTTGGATGTTGATATGATAATTATACCCCCTCAGGAGATGAATTGAGAAAAAATGGATGATCAAGAAAATTTTGGTTATTTTTGACAAAAAAAATTTCTATTTTGTGGAATTTTTGAAATTTTTTTATTTTTTGGATTTTAAATTTTTAAAATTTTTCAAAATTGATCTGCTGATAAAAGTTATTGAAATTTGGTGAAAATATAGTGTGAGCATAGCACGTACATGCCCCACACATCCCTCCAAGAAACATACCCAAGGTGACATCATCACTGACCATATAAGCCCCTAGGGCTTTCTCTCCAGCTCATTTGTGCACTTGTCATTTGGACATTGGAGATTTGGAGAAGACAAGAGAAGGAGAAAAAATGGTGCCACCTCATCACCACCATTGGTTTGAGCGAGTTTGTGGATTTGAGAGGCCAGCAGCATACGGCCCATCGGTAAGTAAGATTTTCAACCTCTCTTGTGTGATTTTTGAGCATGTTTGATGGATTATTGAAGATTTTTGTACGTTTTTTCACGTTTTTGATGCCCTAGGTTTTTTAAGCTTTCTTTTAGTGCATAGGGATTTTTTTGAAGCACATTTGTTTTTTTATTAATGCATCTACTTGGTATCGTGGCACATATAATGTTTTAAATAGCGCATTTGATCAATTAAACAATGCATTGATGTTTTAAATGGTGAATTTGATATCTAAAATAGTGTATGTGATTATTTTTCTAGCGCACATGAATACTTGTATAGTGCATATGATTAATGTTGTACTGCATATTATTTAGCGCATACAAAAACTATTTTAGTGCATATGACACAATGTTGATTTTTTTATATTTTGTGAATTTTTTGAAGTTGGTAAATTTGATATTTAGATAGTGGATGATGTCTGATACTTAGTTCGATGATCGTTTTGTCATGATTTCATCAAATTTGTCAAGAATGTTGAATTTTGATATTAATAGGACTTGGTTTTGTATTGGCTTGTTGGAAGGTAGATAACCTTCAAGGCTTTTGTAAGAGCCTTAAAATTTTGCAGAACTCAACAAGTTAACTTGTTGAAAAGATAAAGTCTTAAATTCATCTAGAAGACTTTCTTCCAAATTCGGAGAAGTGATTTAACGAAATTTAGGGATGTGACATGATTAGAAGAAATTAGGATGGTTAAGTGTGATTTGAGATGCTCTAGAAGAATGATTAGGATGCAAGTGGGAAATTTAGGAGAATGCAAGTGGGAGAAAATGGGATTTTAATCAAAATAAAATGTTTATTTCAACTAAAAATGGATGCAACTTGCATTTGTAGAAAAATGCAAGTGGGGGGGTTTATAAATAAATATTGATTTATTTATATGCAAGAAAGGTTTTTAATAAAATATAAATTTAATTAAATGTAGAAAGAGGATATAATCAAATAAATTGAATTTATCTAATTAGTAGAAGAAAGGGGAATTAATCAAATGTTGAATTTGATTAATGGTTGGATAGAAGAAAAGGGGATATTAATTAAACCTTAATTTATTTATTAGGTGGATAAATGATAATTAAACAAATAAAATTAATTTAATTAAATGTACAGATTTAGGTGTCTACATTTTTCCCCTCTTTGAAGTGGTGTGTGACCACATGTTGATTCAAAGAAAAATCGCTCGATACATTGCCATTTTATTTTTTTTTATGTCGTCGTCAAAAATTTTGATATGGTGCGCAAATATTGATTTGGATGTCGATATGATAATTATACCCCCCTTGGGATATGAATTGAGAAAAAATGGATGATCAAGTCGATTTTGGTTATTTTTTACAAAAAAAAATTATTTTGTGGAATTTTTGAAATTTTTTGATTTTTTGGATTTAAATTTTTACAAAATTTTAAAATTGATCTGTCGATAAAAGTTATTGAAATTTGGTGAAAATATAGTGTGAGCATAGTGCGTACATGCCCCACACATCCATCCAGGCAACATACCCAAGGTGACATCACCGTTGACCATATAAGCCCCTAGGGCTTTCTCTCCAGCTCATTTGTGCACTTGTCATTTGGAGATTGGAGCTTTGGAGAAGAGAAGAGAATAAGGAGAAAAAATGGTGCCACCTCATCACCGCCACCGGTTCGAGCAAGTTTGTTGATTTTAGAGGCCAGCAGCATATGGACCACCGATAAGTTAGATTTTGAACTTCTCTTGTGTGATTTTTGAGCATGTTTGATGGATTATTGAAGATTTTTATACTTTTTTCCACGTTTTTGATGTCCTAGGATTTTTTTTATTTTTTTAGCGCATAGGGCTTTTTTGAAGCGCATTTTATTTTTTAATTAGTGCATCTACTTGGTATCATGGTGCATATAATGTTTGAAATAGTGCATTTGATCAATCAAACAATGCATTCAATGTTTTAAAATGGCAAATTTGATATCTAAAATAGCGTATGTGATTATTTTTCTAGCACATGTGATTAATTTTGTACCGCATATGATTTAGTGCATACCAAAACTGTTTTAGTGCATATGACACAATGTTGATTTTTTTGTATTTTGTGAATTTTTTGAAGTTGGTAAATTTGATATTTAGATAGTGGATGATGTCTGATACTTAGTTCAATGATCATTTTGTCATGATTTCATCCAATTTGTCAAGAATGCTGAATTTTGATAGTGATAGGACTTGGTTTTGTGTCAGTTTGGGTTTAGATAGATAGAGTCTATGATCGAAACTCTAGATTGATAATGCGACTTGCATCACTGATAGGAGAGGTTTGTTTGATATTGTATGATCGACACTCCAAGTGCTTGATAGGTCTGATGACCAAGTCACTGATAGGATAATCTAAGATGAACTTTCCCATGTTGATAAGAGTTTAAGATCAAAACTTTGGAATGATAGTGTGACTTTCATCACTAATGTGGCTCAACTTGATTTCGATAAGGGACAACTAGATTTCGATATGGGATAATTTGATTTTGATATGGGATAATTTGATTTTTGATAGGGTGATTTCATCACTGATATGGGATAACTAATTTGATAGGGTGACTTTGTTACTGATATGGGATAACAAATTTGATAGGGTGACTTCCTCACTAATATGGGATAACTGATTTGATAGGGTGACTTCGTCACTGATATGGGATAACTAATTTGATAGGGTGACTTCATCATTGATATGGGATAACAAATTTGATAGGGTGATTTTGTCACTGATATGGGATAATAGATTTGATAGGATAGGCTAAGATGAACCTACCTGGATTGATAAGAATTTATGATCAAAACTCCTTGATTGATAGAGTGATTGTTGTCATTGATAGGTGCTCAATGAGATTGATTAAAATCTCATATTGAGCAATAATAGAAACTTGTTTGATTAAATCATGATGATATAACCGATATGGTGTTGATATTGTGATGTAGACTTCATTTGGTGTGTTGATGCTTTTGGAGCGATACCTGAAGACTTTTGCTATGTGAGGAGCTCTTACTGATGGTGACAGAGATGTGATTATTGCATGTGGTTTGTTGCAAATCCTGTTCATGCCTTCCTACCCAAAGAATAGGGCCTTGTTGACTATGTTAGTTGAGAGATGGCATAGCAAGAATAACACCTTTCACTTACCGACTGGAGAGGTTACAGTTATACCAAAGGATGTGTATAGGATTTTGTGAATCCTGATTACTAGAGAGTAGGTGTAGTATGATGTGGAGGAGCAGGGTGGTACCATGACATTATGAGAAGTGTTCACTGACCCCCACCTCAGAGGATATTCAATTTCATGGAAGGACATGGTGGATCAGTATGCACCGCTTCCTTCAGTGCTAGTAGCTAGGTTTGATTAGTGGCATCCTCTCTCCGGATAGGAGGTCACATCGATTCCCAATGGGATGGGGCCATATACTATGATAGATGGTGAGGTAGAGGACTCGATATGCATGGGTGATATGTGTGTTGGCCCACCTATACGATGAGTTGCAACAGGTAGTATATGATGAGGCAACGAGTTTAGTAGTCAAAGTCACACTTTTGCAGATCTGGGCCTGGGAGCACATAGCAATGACTCATCCGGTGGTAGAGAGGTCACGACCAATCAGGCTACTATATTTATTCATGTATCAATAGGAAACTTCCCATCCCATGCTCGAGAAGTTGGAGTAGTGGAGACAGGTCCTAGATGATATGGATTCAATGATATGGAGACCCTATATGGATTGTGAGGCATGGGTGGAGGATGCCATGGAGATTCCCATTTTATTTCAGAGCGGGTATTTGATAGGGAGGACCCCCTATGTTGTGGAGAGATTTATTTTGACTCATGTGTACCGTTATTTTGGTCGTACCCATGGGATGCCTTAGGGTTCATCCATATATGCTCGAATGCATAAGGAGAGGATAGATTAGGGTTTTACCTTGGATTACCATGAGTATGGTGGAAGATACGCTTGGGGTTGGTGGATGCAGGGATGACTACATAGTATGCTCAATATTTCATGGAGCATCCATTCCCACATTTAAAAGGGTCAGGGGAGCCAGTACCACCTTTGGAGGAGGTTGATGATGATGATGATAATGATGAGGGAGATCTAGGAGGACAACGGGGTGGTAGGAGAGGTCAGGAGAGAGGCATGATCGTAGTCAAGGCTAGGGAACAGGTTGGCTAAGTCATGGATGATGGTAGGGATGACAGTGGTGATGCAGGTCAAGGACACAAAGTGATAGGGTGAGGGGAAGGTTGGAGAGTGTCTTTAGGCCAACGAGGGGTAATGTAGGTAGGAGATGAGGAGGAAGAGGGATCATCAGAGTCAGAGGAGTCAAGAGAGGAGGTGATGGGTGGGATGGGGAGTTTTGAGGAGGAGAAGGAGGAGTAAGAGGATCCACATCCACTAGTTAGGCAGAGGAGGAGAGACATGCCACCACCCTTGATCCCAGTGCAGATTAGTTCAGCATAGGTACATGTAGCTCAAGATCCATAGCCATCTCAGAGGCCAGTGGTATAGATTACAGTGTCTTCCCACCACTAATAGGCATAGATAGTCACCTTGAAGTCCATGGTGTAGGGTTTACAAGGATAGTTGGCATAGGCCTGAGCACAGATTTCCCAACTATAGGGATAGGTCGCTCAACATACAACCGAGCATGATGCAAAGAGAGTGATGGGGTCACAAAGAGCAGCTCATGTAGATGATCCAATAGACTATTGTATAGGGCCTTACTCAAGATACCATGAGGGATCTTATGCATCATTTTGAGAGGGTGGAGAATTATAGGAGTTTGTACCATTAGGTTGTGCCACCAGAGTGATGAGCACCATCATTTTTGCCCAGATCGCATCATGGGGGGTCTTAGAGATAGGAGGGCAGTCAAGGTATTATGGGTCCTAGGAGAGACCCCAGTGGTGATGATGTAGGTGGTTGTTTGGGTGCTAGGCCAGCAAATTTAGGTGGTAGCCACTCCTATATTGCCCCTTGATGATCGTATTTTCGATCACTGGATGATATGATGTACATACTGATATTATTTTGAGCATTTTGATATGATGTTATGTACACACTGATGTATTTTTGATAGTGATGATTCTGATCTTCTTGTGATGTACTTGTTATTATTGATATGATATCCAGGGACTTTGGACAGTTATTCTTTCTTTTGATTGATTCTGACATGTAATAGTGATTTTCCTTTGGATTGACATGGGTCACACATGCATGATGATATGATGCTAGATATGCTTATACATGTTACTGATGCATTTATTTTTATGATCATGATTTTTTTGTTATGATACAGATGATATTTATGTTATGTGATCTTTATGTTTTGAAGGTGATAAATGCCTATATGATGATTTTGATGCTATGCAGATGTGTGTAAATGATGATATATGCAATGCATATGGACATGTCTTGTGATGTGGATATGTGATAAATGAATGTTTTGTCATGCCCAAACTTTTGGGCAAAAATGCAACAACAAATTTTTTTAAATTTTTTTTAAACAACACAAAAATACTAAATGTTCTTCGAAAAAAGATGAGAATATTAAGTTTGTCTACTAAGGGTTAACTCATGTATTTAAAATATTGGGTTCCTAAATTTTATTTAATTAATGCAACAAATATAGCATTTACATTTTTAACACTAAAATAATTTTACCCAAGGAGTCATCACAACTTTATTTATTAATTAATTAATTTCCCCCAAATAATTCTTCAATTTTCTAATTTAGAGATAATATTCATTCCTAATAGTATTTAATTGCTTTTGAAACTAATTAAAATAATGTTAACACATATTCCATGGTATTCAAAAATAATGAATTTAGCAATAGTAAATATTGTTTTAAAATTCGCCTATTAAAGTTGACTAAATCAATATAATAATTTCCTAGTCAATAACTTCACATTAATGTCAAAATAATTTCCCCTTAAACATTAAATATTTAATATTTAATATCCGACATTAAAATTACCCCTTTAACCTAAAATTACTCATTTTACTTTATAAAATATTCATTAATAAGTTGTTTAAGAAAATTACCCATACATGCATATATAATTGTCTATATAAATATATAATTACATTCTCCACTAAATCCCTAATATCTATAATAAAAGAATAACTAACCTAAAATAATTATCTTAAATCAAATAAGGTTTTTCCCATTTCAAAATTTAAAATAACTTTCCCCCTTAACATTTTATTACACTTTTTTTTTATATTAACCCTAACTAGGGTTTATCTTATTTAATAATTCTTATGACTCTTTTTTTTTACTCTCATCTTATTTGTTAACCCTAACCCGAAATTGGCTTAGGGTTTTATTTTTTTACTATCACATTTCTTTGTTTTTGGACTGTGTATGTGTGTGTAGGTGAAGGGGCGGCAAAGCTCATGGCATGGCGGAGGAAGCCGAAGGAGGCAGAGGAAGAGCAACGAGGGTGGGGGTTGTGCGCCAAATGGTGGCACATGAACAACATTGTGGATATCCATAGTGGCGATTGTGGTGCCACCCACAGTGGTGGGCCGAGCCTCCACTGTGGTTACCCACAATAGTATGATTTTTTATTTTTTTTAAGTTTTTTTTTGTGCCTCTTTTTTTTTATAATATAATATATATATATATATATATAGTTATATAGTTATATAAAAAAATGTATGCATAACTGTGATAGAATGCTCAACTGATGATTGAACCAGATTCGAAGATAGAAGGATATATATATTCCGGTTCATATAATATATATATATATATATATATATATATATATATATATATATATATATATATATATATATATATATATTTAAACCATAAATATTATATACAAGAATTTTCATTACAGGTTTATAGTATATGTTTTGTTTTTGTTTTTTTTGTTAATGCAGCATACATTTCAAATTCATTTTTTTTATATATAGCAGTTTAGTTAGAAGTAATACAATGGATATTAAAATATATTATATATATATATATATACTTAAATCTGCATTTTCTTTTCTTTTCATTAACTTAGAGAAGGTTTATTTTAACACACAGAATGGATTGTTTTCTTTCTACATCATGAAGTCTTTTTTTTTTTTGAAATAAGAGTGCATAGATTTAATATTTCCTCTAAAATGTGTATTTCCAAATTTACTAAATGTAGAGTTTTATAGAAATGCAATGTTGAACTTTCATTTCTAGAATTTATAAATTTAACAGAAATGCTTTATTCTATAGCTGCAACTAAATCTTTCAAATTTCTCATTTAATCATTTAAACAACAAGATGCATATATTGAAATGGATTAAAACTAACTCTTGAGAAGTATTTACATATATATATTTTTTTGTTTAAAATACAGATAGAAAATAACATTTCTTTTCTATTAACCACTACATATCTAACATTCATTTTGCAGAAAAGATAAGATTAATGAAAACAACTTAAAAATTTATCCAACTCTTTCCATTTTATCATGCATTTCTTTCAATAGCTAATAAAATAGAAAGCATATTTCATTCCTACTTTATTTCAAGCAATAAATAATATAAGGGAATAACACAAATGCTTTTCTCTTCTTTTTTCTTTTTTTTTTAATTTCTTGCAATAAAAATACTCAAGTAAATATACATTTCTTTTTTGTTTCCTTTACACAATAATAGGAAGTTTACAAACTCAAGTCTCTTAATTTATACAAAATGAGGGCTTGTCAAAAATACATTTTTCTTTACTTTAAACCTCAATACATTAAATAGGAACTTGCAAGTAGACTTTACTCTATCCTTTACTCCCAAGCAAACCTGCAATAAAATTTGTAGGTTATGACCATGGAGGATCACCTCCCAACCTAGGCTTACATGAAGCCACCTCCGAGCTAGGAGAACCAAGGCTAAACAGGATACAAACATTTCAAACATAATACAAGAAAGACTCAAAACATTTGAACTCCCAACCCAAGGATAAATGAAGTCACCAAGTGACTATTTCTTTTATGGGGTGAAGGTGGACCAAGTACCTAGAGGAGAATCTGCAATATGGAGAACACAATGCCTTTACAAGGCTACCAAAGTAGAACCACCACAAGTCACGTACCATGGCATACAAGCCCAAATATCCCCTTATGACCCCCTTAGCATAAACATAAAAAGACAATGTAGCAAGGGTCCCATAACCCTTGTGTATCTCTCTCTTCCAAGAAGAAAGTCTCTACACTCTTAGGCTGTCAAGAAGCCCTTCACCCCCCAAGATACTCTACCCTCCCAAGGGTGAGTATGGCCTTGAAACACCTAAAAACATAAATCATTCAACAAATAAGGAAAAACACAAGGAAGGACTCAAAATGAGCTTCCCAAAACTACAAAGAAACACAACCAGCAAAAGCACATACAAACTTTCTTCACATTGACACTAAGAGCAATTGTAAGAATGAATTTCTACCAACCTTAATCCTGCAAATGGAAATGAGGAGAAGTTGAAGAAGAGCTGCCCAATCCACTATTCTTTTTCTTTCTCCATACTTAGAAAATGGAACTCCAAGAAACCAAAAAAAACTACAACAAGAATTCTAAGTCTCCAAAAATGGAGAGTGGGTGATCAAAATCCTAAATCTTAAACCCTTCCCTAAGTAGACCCCTCTCACTCTTTCCAACCTCTTGGAAAGGGTGAGAAATTTAATAGGTTGGTCTTCCCAACCTCTTACAGGCTCTCTAAAAAAGGCAACCCAAAAAGGTAAAAAAAAAATGGGGAAGAGCAACTATCACTGAATTGGAAGGTTGTCTAACCTAGGAGAAATCCTCAAAAGTTGAATTTCGGCCATCTTGGAAAACTCAACTTTTGAGGTGACTTGACAATCACTTGTGAGTGGACACATGGCTAAAATTGACCTTTACCCATAGGTATAACATATGGACCTTTAAAAATACCCCTAACCTAACCTTAGGAGTTAGTTTGACCCTCTAGAAACTCACCCAAAGTTTACCTACGGGTCAACCTTGAGCTGAGCTTTCTAAGAGCTCTCTATCCAAGACTCTCTTGGGACCATACTAGGATATTTTAAAAATGCATTGGTTATACAAATTCCCTCCAAGGGACATGTCACTGCCAACTCACTTCATAACACATGTGTCGTGACACCATACAAATACACAATACTTAAATACACATGGCAATGTCCCTTTTTGGAATTAACAAATTCAATTTAAACACACATTCAAGCATAAACATTTACAAATAAAACACATTACATACGAGGTGTTTTCTCTCCAAATAGACAACCCTTGGCTTCAAAAACGCACATAGGTTTAGCTTGATTCTCTGAATAGTTTCCATGGTCACACGTATTAGTTTTCCTACACATCTCACTTTGCACATTAGTAATCTCAAATAATCACATATAATATTAACATATGAAAAGAATACAATTTAGACACTTGCATATAATTTCAATTATAATAATCAAATTACCAATTATCCAATAAAATCTACATAAAATAATTTACTCAATGGCATCATCATAATCATCATAAAATTCAATCATTCATAATGCATGCATCCATAATTTCTAACATCATAAATAAAGTATTGCAAATCAGAGATAAATGACATACACCATATCAATGTTATCCAATCACTGGATCATATAGAATCTATGTCCATAATGCATCAAAATAAAGTATCAGTAATAGTCCAAAACATGAAAAATAACTACAATGCTATTATGGCTCGGGTAGGGCCTCACACCCTCCCCCTCTAGGCATGAACTTCCTCCTGGAGTTCATGAAAAATATGGGGGTACTGAGATCTCATCCATGCTATGTCCTCCCATGATGTTGTAACCTCATCATAACAATCCCACTGGACCTTAACCTGGTCTAGCTCTCAGCCTAGAAGAGCCAGTGTCCGGCAAGCCAAAATGTGAATGGGCTCTAAAGCCAACTGCCCGTCTAACTCCACCTACAAGGCATCCCAATCTAGAATATGAGACTCAACATAAATATATTTCTTCAATACTAACACATGAAACACATCATGGATGCGTGACAAGCTAGGTGGCAAAGCTAGACGATATGCAACTGGTCCTATCCTCTCAAGGATCTCAAATGGTCCAACAAAGCAAGGTGTGATCTTAGACCTCTTTCCATAATGAATTGGACTTTTATGTGGTCTCACTCTCAAGAAGACTCTCTCCCCAACCATGAAGCTATGATCTATCCTCTTCACATCTACATACTTCTTCTATCTATCACTTACCTCTTTAAGGTGATGTCTAATCAAATCCATTTTCTACTCCATATCTCAAACTATCTCAGGACCAATAGCTACTATATCCTCAATGCGGTCCCAACTCAAAGGTGTCCTACATGGTCTGTTGTACAAAGCTTGAAAAGGTGGCATCCCCAAATAAGTGTGATGTCCATTATTATAGGCAAACTCTACCAAAGGAAGGTACTCTTCCCATCTAGTCTGATGATCCATGACGTACATATGGAGCATGTCTTCTAACACTTGATTTACCCTCTTTGTCTATCCATCCATTTCCAGATGATAGGTTGTGCTAAAGTTGAGTTTGGTACCCATTGTTGTCTGCAATGCCTTCTAAAAGGAAGAAGTAAGGAGGGAATCTCTATCTGAAATAATCTTGCATGGAACACCATGAAGTCTAACAATATCTCGCAAGAATACTTGTGCCACTGCTGGTGCTATGAAGGTAGTCCAAACTGGTGAGAAGTGGGTGACTTTGGTCAACTTGTCAACTATCACCATGATGGCATCATGATGACGCGATGAAATAGGAAGACCAATGACAAAATCCATCGATATAGTATCCCACTTCCACTTTGGTATCGCATGAGACTAGAGCAACCCACCGGGATGGTGGTGCTCCTCCTTGACTCTCTGGCACTCAAGGCATTGAGATACTAATACAGAAATGAGTTGCTGCATACCTGGCCAATGATATAACTATCTCAAATCTACATGCATCTTCTTAACTTCGGGATGTTGCATAAGGAGCTCTATGAGCCTCCATCATAATGAAATCACGCAACCTTTCGGAAGAAGGTACATAGATGCGCCCTCTATGGTGTAGTTTTCCATCGAACTCTAATGAATAGTCTGTATACTTCCCTTCTAGGGCCTCCTGAGATCGCACTACTTGACATACCTCTAAATACCACTCATCCTTAGGTAGCTGCTGCAATATGTGATCTCTCAAATCTATGTCTATAGACATGGAGTATATCTCATGGCGTCTCCTACTCAAGACATATGCAACTATGTTTTCTTTCCCCTTGATGTAGTGAACATCAAAATCATACTCACATAAAAACTCCATCCACCTTCTCTAATGAGCATTAAGATTAGGCTGACTAAATATGTACTCCAAGCTCTGATGATCTGAATGAAGCTCAAAACGATGACCCAAAAAAAGTGTCTCCACCTCACAAGTGCATGCACCACTGCTACAAGCTCAAGGTCATGATTAGGGTAGTTAATCTTGTGAGTCTTAAGTTTCCTAGACTCATACGCTATAGGTCGACCATCCTTCATAAGTACTACTCCTAAATCATCCAAGGAAGCATTTGTACATACCATGAAATTGGCTGAGGGATCTAGCACAACAAGAATAGGTGCACTAGTAAGTGCCTTTTTGAGTTCCTGAAAGGCCCTCTCACACTTTTTTGTCCACTCCAATTTCTTTCCCTTTGGCTAAAGAGATGTAATAGGGTGTGTAACCCTAGAGAACCCCTCAAAGAAGAGTCTATAGGAACCTGCTAGACCCATGAAACTCCTGACTTTTGTCACACTAGTTGGCACTAGCCAATCCATAATAGCTTTGATCTTTGATGGGTCAACTGAGTTCCCATCACTAGATATAACACGTCCTAGATATTTGACCTTTGATCTCAAGAATGCACACTTCGACAAACTGCCATACAACTAATTGTCTCTCAAGCACTGCAATACCTTCCTCAAGTGCTCCTTGTGCTCCTTCTCATTCTAATAATATATCAATATGTCATCAAGGAACACAATCACAAATTGGTCAAGGAAAGTGTGGAATACCCCATTCATGAGACTCATGAATACAAATAGAGAATTCATAAGACCAAATGGAACCACTGTGAACTCATAGTGGCCATACCTAGTACAGAAAGTGGTCTTGCGGATATCGCTCTCTACTATTCTCAACTGATGGTACCTTGACTTCAGATCTATCTTATAAAATAACTTGGCAAAGGGTATCGGTTCTTGATGGTCACTTTGTTCAATTGTCTGTAATCCATACATAATTGAAGGGATCCTTTCTTCTTCTTTATGAATATGACTGGTGTGCCCCAAGGGGAGACACTAGGATGAATGTGACCTTTCTCTAAAACTTCCTCAAGCTGCATCTTGAGCTCATTAAGCTCATTAGTGGTCATCCTATATGGTTCTCTCTAAATTAGCTCAGCTCCTAGTACAAGATCTATGTGAAAATCAATCTCTCTATGGGGTGGCATACCAGGTAGCTCAAAAGGAAGCACGTCTACAAATCCCTTAAGAATAGGATGATCATCAAGTGAAGGCTCCTTCTCATCCTCTTCCTCTCTATCACTAATGGTTATGGCAAATAACTAGCATCCCTAAAATTACTATGGAAGTACCATGATCATCCACACACTCGATCTTTTTCTGGCGATAATCCATCTTGGCTTTGGGGGCATATAGCCAATCCATGCCAAGAACAATGCCATAAGATCCTAGTGGTGTGACTTGAAGGTCTACTAAGGTGGTTGTACTCCCAATCTGATGCTGACAACCCCTAACCACTAATTCAATGGACACTCTAGCTCTTGAAGCTAACTCCACTTCCCAACTAACATCTTGCCTAGTTGCCACTAGCCCACAACACTCTACAACCAATGGAGATATAAGAGATTTTTGTAGCTCCTGAATCAAACAAAATAGAAACACTGCTACCTCTAATCATACTTGTGGCCTCTATGACTGTTTCCTGATTTTCTGCTTGGTGGTTGTCAACCATTGCAAAGACTCTTTGGGACTACCCATGTCCCCAACTATATGTTCTGAACCTGCCATCTGCTGACTGCCTACTATCTAACCTTGTGTACACTCTCTTGTCATGTGTCCCATGGCCCCACAAGTGAAACAAGCACCATGTGTCTGAAACTGAACACCCTATGGCATAGAGTATGCATGTCCTCCTATCTTGCTCAATCCACTGTAACCACCCCTAAGACCTTGTGTCTACCACTACTTGGGCTTAAAGCCCTGTTGACCCTATGGAGGCCTTTACCTCTGATTATGTTGTGGATGTTATGGAGGAGGGGGTTTGAAGGACACCAATCAATGTTTGTGATTACCCTTTCAGTGGGGTTTCTGAAACCCAAAAGACTGAGGTATAGGGTTTCAGTTCTAATACTGATCTTGCGTATCCTAAGGTCTACCCTAAATCTCCTCTGATAGCAAGGCCTTCTCCACATCAACCCAAACGCTTCCTGGAGCTGTCATCCTAGCTGGTCCTATTATATCGACATTCAATCCTCTAATAAACTGATTGACGAGTAGCTTCTCATCCTTCAGGTAGTCAACATAGGGTAAGAGCTCAAGGAACTTGCTCTCATACTGGGACACTGAAAGACCCTTCTGTTGAAGGTCATGAAACTCATCAATCCTGCGCTACCTAAAGTGCTCTGATAGGTATCTATCTCTAAATCTCTTTGTGAAGGTGTCCCAAGTGATGGTGTCTACAACTATGTCATTCTTATACTCCTCCCGTGTCCACCATGTGGAAGATGTCCCTCTCAAAAGGTTAATAGCAATCCGTGCCTTGAAATTTCTCTCATAGGGATGTAATTTGAAGCACCTTTCTAGACTCAATAGCCAAGACTTAGCTTCTACCCCATCGATGGATCTTACAAATGATGGTGGCTAAAGATGTAAAATTTCTTTGATTTGATCCCCGAGATCACGAGGTGCTCTCTCTAAAATTACTGGTGCCACAACTGGAGGTACCTCAAGTTGATGGACTGACTCAGGCTCATGCTCAGCCTGAGCCTCTATATGGTTAGGAGGTGGACTCCTACTCCGCTTTCTAGCTGTTGATCTATGACTCTCAAAAATCTAGTGTTCTACCTGATGATCTACTGTTGGGAGTCTATCATAAACTATTCCTATCAGGTTCTGAAGTGCAACCAAAATTTCTTGATTAGGGTCAATCGGTTGTTCGAGAGGAGCTTCTTGATTCCCTTTTGGAACTGACTCTTCCCACACAACATCTTTGCATGCCATGCGAGCATGTTGAGGACCCCTACCGTGCCTACGAGCTTGTCGCATAATTGGAAGCATCCTTAATGAGCGATAAAATAAATAAATAAATAAATAATTTGAAAGAAAACTAATAATTAAAGAGAAAGGTTCCTAGTGTTGGAAACCTTGCTCTAATACCAAAATGTCATGCCCAAACTTTTGGGAAAAAATGTAACAACAAATTTTTATTTTTATTTTTTTAAACAACACAAAAACACTAGATGTTCTTCAGAAAAAGAGAAGAATATTAAGTTTGTCTACTAAGGGTTAACTCATGTGTTTAAAATATTGGGTTCCTAAAGTTAATTTAACTAACGCAACAAACATAGCATTTACATTTTTAACACTGAAATAATTTTACCCAAGGAGTCATCACAACTTTATTTATTAATTAATTAAATTCCCCCTAATAATTCTTCAATCTTCTAATCAAGAGATAATATTCATTCCTAATAGTATTTAATTTCTTTTGAAACTAATTAAAATAATGTTAACACATATTCCATGGTATTCAAAAATAATGAATTTAGCAATAGTAAATATTGTTTTAAAATTCGCCTATTAAAGTTGACTAAATCAATATAATAATTTCCTAGTCAATAACTTCACATTAATGTCGAAATAATTTTCCCTTAAACATTAAATATTTAATATTTAATATCCAACATTTAAATTACCCTTTTAACCTAAAATACTCATTTTATTTTATAAAATATTCATTAATAAGTTCTTTAAGAAAATCACCCATACATGCATATATAATTGCCTATATAAATATATAATTACATTCTCCACTAAATCCCTAATATCTATAATAAATGAATAACTAACCTAAAATAATTATCTTAAATCAAATGGGGTTTTTCCATTTCAAAATTTTAAAAGAACTTTCCCCCTTAACATTTTATTACACTTTTGTTTTTAATATTAACCCTAACTAGGGTTTATCTTAATTTATATTTTTATGACTCTTTTTTTTTTACTCTCATCTTATTTGTTAACCCTAACCCGAAATTGGGTTAGGGTTTTATTTTTTTGCTATCACATTTCTTTGTTTTTGGACTGTGTGTGTGTAGGTGAAGGGGTGGCAGAGCTCATGGCATGGTGAAGGAAGCTGAAGGAGGCATAGGAAGGGCAACGAGGGAGGGGGTTGTGAGCCGAATGGTGGCACGCGGGCACCACTGTGGATACCCACCCACAGTGGTGGCAGTGCCACCCACAGTGGCGGGTCGAGCCTCCACTGTGGTTACCCATGACAATATGATTATTTTTTATTGTTTTTAAAGTTGTTTTTTTGTGCCTCTTTTTTTTAATTTTATATATATATATATATATATATATATATATATATATATATATATATATATATATATATATATATATATATATATATATATATATATATAACTGTGATAGAATGCTCAACTGATGATTGAACCAGATTTGAAGATAGAAGGATATATATATTCCAGTTCAAATAGTTTTTTTTCTTTTTTAAAAACCAGAAATATTATATACAAGAATTTTCATTATAGGTTTATAGTATATGTTTTTTTTTGTTAATGCAGCATACATTTCAAATTTTTTTTTTTTATATACAACAGTTTAGTTAGAAGTAATACAATGGATGGATATATATATATATATACTTTAATCTGCATTTTATTTTATTTTCATTAACTTAGAGTGGGTTTATTTTAACACACAGAATGGATTCTTTTCTTTCTACATCATGAAGTCTTTTTTTTTTTTTAAATAAGAGTGCATAGATTTAATATTTCCTCTAAAATGTGTATTTCCAAATTTACAAAATGTAGAGTTTTATAAAAATGCAATGTTGAACTTTCATTTCTAGAATTTATAAATTTAATAGAAATGCTTTATTCTATAGCTGCAACTAAATCTTTCAAATTTCTCATTTAATAATTAAAGCCCATGTTCTGTTTGGCGGTTGTCAACCACTGTGAAGACTATGTGGGACTTACCCATGTCCCCAATTGTAGGTTTCAAAAAATTAAAGCCCATGTTCTGCTTGGCGGTTGTCAACCATTGCGAAGACTCTGTGGGACTTACCCATGTCCCCAATTGTAGGTTTCGAACCTGCCATCCACTGACTACATGCCATCTAACCCTGTGGACACTATCTCGCCATGTGTCCCATGGCCCCACAAGTGAAACAAGCACCACGTGTCTGAAACTGAACACCCTATGGCCTAGAGTATGCTTGTCCTCTTGCCCTACTCAATCAACTATAACCACCCGTGGAGGACTTCTGAGTTTGGGCCTATGGTCGCTAATCACACCTAGGACCTTGTGTCTTCCACTGCTTGGGCTTATCAGTATTAATACTGATTCACCCCCCTCTCAGTATTAATCGAATCCTCTAGGTTTATCAATTGGTATCAGAGCCTTGGTCCTCTGTGTGTAGAAAGCCTAATAGCTTGAGGGAAAGATTATGTGAAAGATGATGAAGAAGGAGGGTCCCAAGTTTACCAAGGACAACTACCAGATATGGAGTGATCCAATGAAGATCTACATTAAAGGAATGGACTCAGAGTACTGGAATCATTTGATAACCAAGTATGTTGCACCTACTACGAGGCCCTTGACACCGAATGAGCTCAAAGAACAACAGGAAAACATTCAGGCTCTTGAATCAATTGTAAGTACTCTGCTTGACTTTGAATATATTGATGTTCATGGATTAGAAACTACAAATGAAGTATGGGAGAAATTAAATTTAATCTATGGAGGAGATGAACATGTACAAAGGGAAAAGGAAGAGAGTCTGAGAGGAAAGTTTTTGATATGAAAATGGTTGACAGTGAGAACATAACTCAATATGGACAAAGGATTAGGGAAGTTGTAGGTGGAATAAAGAGTGTCAAAGGTAAGATTGAAGATGATACTATTGTTAGCAAAATTATTAGAACTCTTTTACCGTAGCATTCTATTAGAGTGTCTTCTATTCAAGAACTGAGATCCATTTCAAAAGATAAAGTTACTGTTGATTATTTAATTGGAAAGTACACTGCATTTGAACTTAACAGTTTTGATAATAGTGTTTCCAAACCTTTTGAATCTACCTTTAAGGATTCAGTAACCAGCACATCAGCAAGGAAAGGAAAAGATGTTTGTCATAATCATGATTGCATGTCTAGTCATGGCGGTAGCAGAGGTGGTGGTGATGATGAAGATCATTTGATGGAACTTGAGGCATTATTGGCTAGAAGATTTCCTAGAGGAACGGGTAAATATAAAGGTAAATTACCCTTGAAGTGTTTCTCTTGTAGTAAGATTGGAAACATAGCTACTAACTGCCCTAATGCTGATAAGAAAGATAAGTTCAGGAGATTCAAAGGAAAAAGGAAGAAAAATTGTTATGTTGTAGTGGATGAAGGTGTGACCAATGATTAATCGGAAGAAGATGACAATGAGGAGATAGTATTTATTGTTTTGAAGGAGGATCTGACTGATGAGAATGCTTTGGTGTCTCATATGGATAACAGTGATGAATGGATAATAGATAGTGGTTGCTCACACCACATGACCGGTGACAAAAGTAAGTTCCTATCCCTTGAAGAGTTTGATGGAGGTGTTGTAAGATTTGGTAATAACTCTCCCTGCATGGTTAAAGGTAAAGGATCAATTTCATTAAATGGGAAGAGTAATGTAGATGATGTCTTTTGGGTTGAAGGACTAAAGCATAACCTCTTGAGTGTTGGATAATTTAATGATAAGGGATATTTACTTCAATTCAAAAGTGGAGTGTGCAGGATTTTTGGAAATAATGGAGAATTGGTTGCTACTAGGAAGAAGACTAGAGGTAATTTATTTCATCTGAATACTAATGTAAATGATTGTTTGGTGGTGAATATTGAAGACAACTAGTTGTGGTACAAGAGATTTTGTCATGTCAATTTTGATAATCTGATTAAAGTTAGTATGTCAAGTATTGTTAGATGTTTGCCCCATATTGTGAAACTGGATAATATGTTATGCAAGGATTGTCAGATGGGTAAGATGATCTTTGTATCCTTTAAGAGTAATTCTTTTTCTTCAGAGAATATTCTTGATTTGGTTCATACTGATCTTTGTGGTCCTATGAGGACTAAAAACTATTTTGGTGATAAGTAATTTATGATATTTACTGATGATTATTCCAAAATGATGTGGGTAACTTTTCTGAGAGAAAATTCTGAGGCTTTTAGTAAGTTTAAAGCATTTAAAGCTCTTGTTGAGAAAGATACTAGGAAGAATCTAAAATGTTTGAGATTTGACCGAGGAGGTGAATTTACTTCTAATGAGTTTGTGAAGTTTTGTGATGAACAGGGAATTAAGAGGTAGATGTCAGCTCCTAGAACTCCACAACAAAATGGGATAGTAGAGAGAATGAATAGAATAGTTGTTGAAGTTGCTAGAACCATGTTGATTCAAGGTGAAGTACTGAAGATGTTTTGGAGAGAAGCAGTCAACACTACTTTCTATATTTTGAAATGGGTACTTGTCAAAAAAGGTAATAACAAAACACCTTATAAATTATGGCAAGGGAAGACTCCTAGTGTAAGCTATTTCAAAATATTTGGGAGTAAATGTTATATTAAGTGAGATGATTACACTGAAAAATTTAATGATAAGTGTGATGAAGGTATTTTTCTTGGTTACTCTACAAAGAATAAGGCAATTAAATGTTATAACAAGAGAACTAAGAAGATCATTGAGAGTGCTAATGTGAAGATAGATGAAATCCTTGAGAAATATGGTGAATCTAGCAGATCTGAGCCTAAGAAAGATGAAGAAAGACTTGTGTTCATAGAACCAGAAGTGCACAAGACTGATGAGAAAAATGTTGCTGAAATAGTGCTCAACTGGTAAATGCAGAGAGCGATGAAGAATATGAAGAACATGAAGAAAGAAGCACAACACTGGAACTGGTTATTCCAAGGTACGTCAGGTTAAATCACTCAAAAAAAAAAAAATTGGAGATAAACATGCTGGATTACAAACAACGAGGAAAATTAGAGAAATTTATTGTTTGATTTCTTCTATTGAGCCGAAAACAGTAAGAGAGGCATTAAAGGATGATGACTGGATTATTTCAATGAATGAGGAGTTATAATAGATAGAGAAGAACAAGGCATGGATACTTGTTCCCAGACCAGAAGACAAGAATGTGATTGGAACCAAATGGGTCTTTAAAAACAAGTTAAATGAAAAAGGAAAGGTTGTGAGAAATAAAGAAATATTGGTTTGCAAAGACTATGCACAAGAAGAAGGAGAAGATTATGGTGAAACCTTTGCACCTGTGGAAAGATTGGAAGGAGTAAGAATGCTACTTTCTTATGCTGCATTTAAAGGATTTAAATTTTATCAAATGGATGTTAAAGCATCTTTTCTCAATGGAATCCTTGAAGAAGAATTATACATAGAACAATCGGATGGATTTGCTTTGTCTGAAGACAAAGATATGGTTTGCAAACTACATAAGGCACTATATGGATTGAAGCAAGCACTAAGACCATGGTTTGAAAGGTTGCATGCACACCTAATCAAGATAGGATTCTAGCGTACCTGTGAGGACAGTAACATTTATCTAAAGACTGATGGAGAGAAAGTATTGATAGTTAAAATTATTTATGGATGACATTATGTTTGGTGGTAATGATGACTTATGCATGGGATTTTCTGAGGAGATGGAAAAGGAATTTGAGATGTCTCTTATTGGAGAGATTAAATTTTTTATTGGGTTGTAGGTCCAGTAGTTGATGGTGGAATTTTTATATGTCAGAGTAAGTATGTCAAAGAGGTGTTGAAAAAATTTGGCATGGAAGATTGTAAACCGGTTGGTACTCTGATGGTGACAGGCTGCAAGTTGTCTAAGCAAGATGACTCACCATCTATGGATGAGAAAGAATGCATGTCTATGATTGGTAAATTGCATTATGTCATTCATAACAGACTGGATATTGCACATGCTATTGGATTGGTTTCTAGATTTCAAAAGGATCCCAAAGAGACTCACTTGGTAGCAATAAAAATGATATTCTGGTACCTGAAAGGCACAATATATTATGGTTTGTGGTATCCTTATAAAGGAAATTTCTCTTTGGATGTGTTTACTGATGCAGATTGGGCAGGCAATGGAAATGACCAAAAAAGCACTACTGGTGGAGCTTTTCTTCTTGGAGGCAGATTGGTTGCTTAGACAAGTAACAAGCAAACTTGTGTTTCTTGGTCAACAACAGAGGTAGAGCATGTTTTAGCATCAATGAATTGCATGCAGGCAATCTAGATAAGACATGTGCTTGAAGGATTCAGATTTGATATGTCTAAACCAGTAACTATTTACTGTGATAATACTAGTGCAATCAATATTTTGAAAAATCATGTGTTACATGCAAGAACAAAGCACATATAAATGAAATATCATTTTCTAAGGGAAAGAGTACAGGAAAAACAAGTCCGCATCGAGTATGTCACAAGCAAAGAGAAACTAGCAGATATTTTCACAAAACCATTGCCGAAGACAACCTTTGAGTATCTTAGAGGTAAATTAGGGGTCAGAGCCCTACTCAGACAAAACTAGAATGCAGGATGCATCAATCTAGTGGACTTCATGACTACTTTTCACTTTGGATTGATGAGATGCAGGCTACTCTGCAGGGGGAGTAGCTTAGATGTGTTTGTAGACATGTTGAAGACAGCAACTACAGTAGACTTGATGATTTGTGATGCTTATGCACCTTTGGCATTCTTGTCAAAAGGGGAGACAAAATATGATTAAGAGAAGACATATGATTAGTTGGAGTAGATATAATGTAACCAGCAGATGAGATGCAACAAAGAAGAGAAGAGTTGTAGAGAAGATCCAGAATAGAGCGGAACAGTATGAGTTGAGTATGTTGATATTTAGTATTGCCATCAATGCCAAAGGGGGAGATTTTTGGCATGTTTGGCATAACCAATGAAGATAAGATGATGGTGGATGACTGTACCAGTAGAGGAAGATGACATGATCAGTTATTTATATTGTCATTGATGGCAACCAGGTTCAACTAATGTTTAATGATGTTTACAATTGGTTTTTGGTGATTGAATTCTTGCCGAATTGATTTGGTCTACCAGAGTAAGAGTTTGATAGTTTGACACATTTTATTGGCAAGACTGCGAATTAGGACCTTAAACGATAATGCTAGTAAAGTTTTGATGGAACTGGGTGATTGGTGATGTTTGATGACTTGTAGTTTGATACATAATCTTTTACGATGGGTTTGAGTATGTAACTAGAACCACATCCTATGATGGTTATTGGAAGGCATGTTTTGAATTTCTGATGAAGTTTGTCTAGGGTTCAAGAAGGGTTTAAGGACCGGTAAAGAATTCTCTTAATGGGTAATGATTTTTGTTTTGGCGGTGATCTACATCAAGTTCACGTGTTGATGATAACATGGCACAAACCACGTGATGAGTTTGAAATATATTTTGGCACGTTTGGAGAATGAATTTCTTGGGAATGTGCAAAGTGCTTAGCGAAATGTGCTAAGGGTTTGACTTTGTACCAGATCGACTTGCTATGCCAATTTATGATTATTCAATGGCTGATATTGATTTGTAATTGATTGTAATGATTCCTATGATGATTTGTAATGATTTGTAAAGATCTACGATGATCTATGTAGTAAGTCTTAGGGTTTTGATGTTGACCTAGTTGTAAAATTTATTTAAGTCAGTAAGGTTGATGTTTTGAAGTGTTAGTAATTTTAAGAAGTGTGAGAAGTCAAACCAGTATGTGTGAGAAGATCTACCAGAGAGATGCAGACTTAGAATTCAATTGCATCTGATCAAGAAAGAAGTAGAGTGTTATCCACAGATCATTCACTATTGTTCTCTAACAATTATAGCAGTTAAAATCCCTTAACCGGGTAGGTCCTAACAAGCCTCACATTGTAAAATCCCCTAATAGGGTAACTCAATATCCGAGTTTTAAATCCTCTTGCAAGGTTGATCCTAATAGATCAAAGCTTCTAACGGGGCTAAGGTAAATCCCTTAATTGAGTGACTCCTAATAGGGTCTTCTCCTAACAAGGTATCATTGTAAGCTTCTAATCGGGCTTGGCTCCTAACAAGGCACATTCCCAAAGAGTGCAAAATATTTGTGGGTACCAATTCCCACCGTGGTTTTTCCCTATTTGGGTTTCCATGTGAAAAACATGGTGTTCATGTGTGGTATACTTTTATTGTGATATTCATGTTTTATTTTTGATAACCGGTAAAGACAGTTTATGTTTGTTTATCAAAGATCTTAAAGTGGTTACCGGTATTGATGATTATATGATTGATGAAGCATTCTAATTAGTTAATAAGTTGGTAACTATGTTTGTTGATCTGATATTGAATTGATGGCTGGTTTGATTAATAAGTTTGCATAAGAGGAAATGATTATCTAGATCTAATAAGGAAATCTGTTATGAAGACTTGGTTTAAAGTGTTGAATATTTTTAGATCTGAGATAAGTCTATTTTAGTGTTGAAAGTTTCAATTTTTTTGTTAATACTGATTCACCCCCCTCTCAGTATTAACTGGATCCTCTAGGTTTATCAATTTGTGTCTGGTATCTTGTAATGGTGCTTCTTCTAGCTAATCTTTGATAGCTTGACCTTTGATAGCCTTTTTGCCTGTGTACTAGATGTCAAACTTGCTTAGAATCATCACCCCTTTAGCTAGCCTTCCTGTGAGAGTGGCCTTGCTGAGAAGATATTTTAATGGGTCAATTTTTGGGACTTTCTTGATTGTGTGTGCTAGCATGTAGTATCAAAACTTTTTAGAAGTGAACACCACAGCTAAACAATCTTTTTCAATGAATGTGTAGTTGAGATCCTACCCATTTAATCTCTTGCTAATGTAGTATATTGTCCTTTCCTTGCTTGTTGAATCCTCTTGTACTAATAATTCTCCTAGTGATACCTCTGTAGTTGATATGTAGAGAATGAGAGGTTTGTCAGCTATTGGTGGTACCAAGATAGGTGGATTCATCAGATATTGCTTGAGTTGGTGGAATGATTCTACACATCAATATTCCCATCTAAAAGGGACATTCTTGTGGAGTAGATGAGCAAATGGAAGGCAGTTGTAGGCTAGTTTAGAAATGAATCTTCTTATGGATTGTAGTCATCCTTGTAGAGATCTTAACTAACTGATATTTCTAGGAGGTGGCATCTCCATGATTGCTTGTACCTTTGCAGGGTCTACCTCGATTCATTTTTCTAACACTATGTAGCCCAAGAGTTTGTCGGATGTTACACCGAAGACACACCTTTTAGGATTTAATCGGACATTGAATTTGTCTAGCCGCTGAAAGATTTTGTCTAAAATTTCCAGGTGTCCTCATGTAAATGATTTGGCCAATAGATCATCTACATAGTATTCCATGAATGTGTGCATCATGTCATGAAATATTGTGGTCATTGATCATTGATAGGTCGCTCCCGCATTCTTCAAGCCAAAAGGCATGACATTCTAGTAGTAAGTACCCCATGGACAGGTAAATGTTATTTTATCTTGTTCTTCAAGTGCTATTTTTATTTGATTGTAGCCCAAGAAACCATCCATGAGTGATAACATAGCATGTTTTGATGTTAGATCTACAATTATGTCGATGTTGGGTAAAGGAAAGTCATCCTTCGGACAAGTCTTGTTGAGGTCCCTAAAATATGTACAAATTTTGATGCTTTTATCTGGTTTGGATACAGGGACAATGTTAGAGATCCATTCTACATAATTTATGGGTTAGATGAATCCTATGTCAAGTAGCTTCTTCAGTTCTGCTTTAACCAAGAGTGTGATATGTGGGTTCATTTTTCTTAGTTTCTGCTTGACTGGCTTAGCTCCTAGAGCTATAGATAGTTCGTGCATGATCAAATCTTGATCTACCCCTAATATATATGCATAGCACCAAGAAAAAATGATTTTCTTTTCATTGAAGAAATTGGTGAAGTCAAGTCGTTCTTGTTCTGTTAATGACTCTATCAGGTGTATGGTCTTTGTTGTTGCTTTGGTGCTGATGTTGATTGATTGAGTTGGCTCAATCAAAATTGGTGATATCTCCTAATAATGTTCAGGAAGAGTGTCAAGTCTCTCATCCTTTGGTTCCTCAAGGAGGTTTTCACCATTTGATATGTCCTTTGTTTCTACTTTTTTATGATCTAATACTGCCATTAAATGGTTTTCACCATTAGATCAATTTTTTATTTTATTCATTTTGCGACTAAGAGACTTGGCACTCTCTTGATTGAGAACTTCATTATGAGATTCATTGATGGAACATGTTTTCAGGTTTGCTAAACAATGGTAATGAACAATATCTTCAACATCTTGAAAGATAGGTGAAGAGGGGAAAAGGTTAGTGATGGAGGATTTAGTTAGCAAACCCTGCAAATCAATCATAGAAACATATGAAATTGAAAGACATAATTTGAACCACACAAAAAATAAGAATGGGATACATATACCTCACAAACCTTATACCTTCTCCTTTGGATGGAGCTTGATGAAGTGAAGGCACCCTTGGATGATGCTCCACTTGATGTGCTCCTCTTGCTTGCTTGATGTGGATGGCTCTCCAAAGTTGGGCACAAATGAGATGGATCTTGAGGGATGATAGGGATGAAATAATCAAGTATGGATGGGAGATGATTTTGACATGGCAAGGTTGCTAAGATGATTTTCTTAGGCTCAAAATGGAAGCATAAGATTACTAAGCTTGGAGATGGATAATGAAGGGATGGAGTCCTCAATTTATAGGAAGAGGAGAGGAAAAATGGATGGTTAGGATAGATTCAAGATGAAGGACTAGGATTTCTTGTGAGCTCACAGAAGGCCCAAGAGAGGGTGTGGAGACCAAGAGATATGCCTTAAAGGCATTTCTTGTCTCCACACTCCTCAAGGTGCATTGGGAAGACTTCCCAATGTGCCTTGAGAAGAGCAAGGGATGTGACATTCCTTGAAGAATGGGCAGGAGGAATTTAAAATTCTCCAAAAAGGGATGATCATGGGGATTAGAGGAATAAGAAGGAATTAAAAATTCCTAGGGAGAGGAGATGCCTAGAGGAATGTGAGATTTTGAAAATCTCACATTCACCTAGGAAAAGAGCATTTAAAGCTAGTGGTTGGATGGAAGGGACAAGGAGTTGACTTTGTGGCTAATCATGATGATTATCCACTAGCAACTCATTAGGAGGGGGATTAGAGGAAAGATTAGGTGGGATAGGATTTGTAGGAGGATTTGAATAGGAGAGAGAATGAGTGGAGGGAATTAAAAATTAGAAGAATAAGGTTAAGTGAGTTTAGGGAATTTCTAGAAGACTTTATTAGGTTAATGATGAATTAGGAAGATGATTTGTAGGAATCATGTAGGTTAACTAATTAATTGAAATTAATTAGCTAAGAGGAAGATTTGTGAGGATTTAATTTTTAGAAGAATAAAGAGAGAGATTGATTTTTTAAATAAATCAATTACATACTATAGTGACAATATTAATTATAATTAAATAATATTAAGGAGAATTTGAATTAACATAATTAATTAATTATGTGAGGAACTAAAAATAATTAAAATAATTATTTGTAAGTGTCTACATTTTGCCCCTCTTTTACGCAGCGGCAATTTTGGCGATGTGTAGAAGATAGAAGATGGCTATGATAGTTGTTTGTGGATAGGTACAGGGGACTGTTGCACTACACACATACAGCATCTGTGTGGTTCTGCAGGAGGATTCTAGATGAGCTGGCACAGTTTACATGGAGACCATATTTGGGATGTGAGCAGTGGAGAGATGACTAGTAGCTTCACTGGGCGGGAGTGGAGATGTGGATATTTGGGAGATCAATCTACATCATGGAGTACTATGCTCCATTCAGGGTGGCTCAGCAACTTGGGCAGATACAGGATATAGTCAGGGATATTCTAGTGTATCCCCAGATTACACAAGAGGTGAGGTATTGGGGGCCTATAGCGAGTCCCTTGGAGGGTCAGATGAGCTTCCAGACTGCATTTCACATAGTCTGGGATGAGCAGATGAGGGCAAGGGAGGATCCAAGCATGATAGGTGGTTACAGGAGCTGGTGGGAGGGGCACTTGCCAGTGTGTCTTACCATTCCTGGAGTTTTGGATGATGAGGAGTTGGAGCCAGGGGTTGATCAAGTGGTGGGTGGGGAGGATGATGGCCTAGGAGAGAGAGAGTTGTGGTTCATGCAGGGTGTGGTGTGGGCGGATAGCAGAGGAGAGTCTAGGTTGTGTGCCAGAGGGATCTAGAGGAGGAGGAGGGAGATGGAGAGGATGCCCTAGTGGGAGAGGCTATGGATTCCGCAATTGGTGAGAGAGAGGAGGCTATAGTTGGTGAGGGAGGGGAGGTTGTTCCTATGGATATCCCTGAGATACAGGCGGAGGAGAGGGGAGGAGTGTCGTAGGCTGATTTTGACCATGTTTAGTAGGAGTGGGATACCTATAGAGCAAGTCCTCATTCAGTGGAGGATGAGCTACAGGTAGAGAGGGATTAGAGGGAGAGCATGGGGATAGAGGTGAAGTGGTTGAGATGGGAGATAGCTGATCTGACAGAGAGTCTCCATACTACCAGGACAAAGGTGGATGCCTTGAGGGCAGAGGGGAAGGAGGCAGAGAGGATGCTATAGGAGGCCCGAACAGGGACATACATAGCAGGACTATAGGATTCTCTTCGTTAGTAGGATGCCAAGTTAGAGGGGTTACAGACCAAAGTGCAGAGGGCAGAGGCTAATGTGACATAGCTGCGGGGGGAGAGGGATGCAGCCCACCAGGCATTGGTTCTTGCAGGATTGGTGCAGATATTTTCTGATAGTATGCAGCAACTGGAGAGGGTGAAGAGGTCAGCCCAAGAGGCACAGTATTATAGGGGACTATATCATAGAGTAGTGCCTACAGAACAATGAGCAGCCTTGTACACTAAGAGTGTGTGGTCTCACTTAGACCCATAGTCAATAACTGACTCAGAGTCAGCAGATAGGGGGATAAGTGGGTTTTCAGCCACCAACAGGGGGAGCAGGAAGATCATGGGGAGGAGGTATAGTAGAGGGGGGTGGAGAGACAAGAGGGGAGAGATGGCTCCTTTTTTTGCTTGTGTATTATATTTTGACCCTTCGGGGTGATCATTGTATCATGACAGACACATTGTCCTCTTTATATATATATATATATACATGATTTGATTGGTGATAGATGATGTGTAGCCTTTATTGTGATGGATTCTTTTTTTTTTCTTTTGATGTCATATATAGATGCAATTATAGATGTGTTGTGCTGACTTATTTGTGATGCAGAGTGGATGCTTATACATGTATGTTTATGATGGGTTGCTAACATGTTTTTGAATGCAAGATGAGTGATTTTTATGCTTTATGTATATATGCAAATGTGTGATGGATTTCTAGATGTGAGAATGATTTATGATGAAATCTAAATGTTTTGTGAAAAATGAAATTAGTAATGTAATCTATATGATGTGAATGAATAATAAAAAGAGGGAATATGCCAATAATAACACAATGATCTTAGATAGAAGAATATGGAATAGATGGGAAATGGGGGAAATTGAGAACTCCATGGGATTATTGAGTTTAGGATTTTATGGAATGATGGTGAGATTTTGTACACAACAAATGTGGAGAGCCAACCTAGTTTGATATTACCCTGGGTGACTTGCACCACTAATTATAGGAATCAGGATGCCATGAGAAAATCCAAGGCATGGACTGACTCTCAAATAAATGGGAATTCCTTACACAGCTATGCAAGTGTTAAGAAACACTAGTACGAAGTTGTGGGTACGTGCAAGGAGACCCTCAAACACATTGATATCTCTTGTACATGAGAAGGTAAGTGTTTACAAACACTAATACTAGATCATCGGTTTATACAAGAGAAATCCAAAACATGTCATTCTATGAAAAATATGCCCCAGTATGCACCTATTTGTAACATGCCTGGATATGGCAAATCCAAGTAGTCGTAAATAGTTGCAGTTGTAGGGAAAAAGATGCAAGTCTAAATGAAAAGATCCAACAAAATCTAACAAGTCACTTCTTTGTGACCAAATGATACCTCTTGCCAAGAGTAGGACTAGGATGGAGGATTAGGTTTCCAGGCGAGGGAAGGAATTATCCCTAGGGCAAAGTAGACTTGTGGATTTAGGCAAGTGATTTTATGGAATTTTGAAGAGTGACTTGCGGACTTGGGATTGTTTCTTTCTTGAAGCTCACACAAAGGCACAGAAGCTCAGTTTAATGGGCCATTCCTTGTTCATGACTCGGGTGAAGACTCCTCATCATATGCATGTTTTATTGGGAGGCGGAAGAGATGGAATGCTACGAATGGGAGGACTAGATGGTGGGTAATTTGCAGTGTCGACCTAATAGACAATGGTTCTGGTTATTTACCCTAGCACCTGCATGGAGGTTTTCACCAAGGTACTTGTCCATAGCGCCACAAAGTGGTTTTCACTGGTGGACGAATTTTTTATTTTTTATTTTTTATTTTTTTTCAATTTAAGACTTTTTGAGGACTAGGCATAAAATCTTTTGAGGTGCATGATATTCATTGGATCATCCAGAGGATCGCCTTCAAGAGTAGCCAACTAATAAGCTCCTGATCCATACTTTGCTGTGATTACATATGGTCCAAGCCAATTAGGCTCGAACTTGCCTTTCTTTTCTCTTTCTTGTAGAATTTTCTGATTCTCCATGAGGACAAGATCACCAATTTGGAATTCCTGGGTTCTAACATTTTTGTGATAACTCATGTGTAGATGGTTTTGATATACCCAGAGATGATTCAAGGCCTTGAGGTGCCTTTCATCTAACAATTCTAGCTCTTGTAAGTGGGCAATTCTATATTCCTCGTCTGGTAAGATATTTTGTAGCGATACCCTTAGAGAGGGGATCTTGATCTCAAGGGAAAGGATGGCTTCAGAGCCAAAGACCAAGGAATAAGGGGTGGCTCATGTGGGGGTGTGGATGGAGGTGCGGTAGGCCTACAAAGCAGGATGGATTTAGAGGTGCTAATCACGGCCAGCTTCATTGATTGTGTTTTTGAGGATTTTTATTAGGGTTTTATTAGAAGCCTCAACTTTGCCATTGCCTTGGGGGTAATATGGAGTGGAAAACTGATGTTGGATGTTGAATTTTTGGCAGAGTTCTTTGACATCCTAGTTTTTAAATTGTCTGCCATTATATGTAATGATAACTTTTGGGATGTCATATCGGCAAATTAGGTAGTTCAGGATGAATTTGGATATTTGCTTTCCAGTGGTAAAAGTAAGAGGGATAGCCTCTACCCACTTGGTGAAATACTCGGTGGTGGTGATAATGAATTTATGTCCGTTGGAAGATGGAGGGTGAATTTTCCCAATGAGATTGAGCCCCCACTGCGAGAAGGGCCATGGTATAATAAATGGCTACAATTCTCGAGATGGTGCATGAATCTTGTCACCATGTTGTTGGCAAGAGATGCATTTCTTCACATCATTATATGCGTCTACTTATATTTTAGGCCAATAGTATCCTATTCTCAAAAAAAATTTAGCCAATGTGAGCCCACTTGAGTGTGCCTCATAGATGCCCTCGTGTACTTCACGTAATGCCCATTCTGCTTCTTGTTTATCTAAACACCTTAGGAGGGAACCATCAAAATGCCTTCTAAATAGGGTGTCTCCAAGGATGGTGTAATGAGCACATCGATGAATGAATGTTTGTTGTTAAGTTTTGGTGAGATGTGGGGGAATAGTGTTTTCTTTGAGGAAAGTGAAGGTTTCTCTGTACCAAGGGGACTCGGGACCAATGAGAACACATACCATTTCAAACTCTGGTAGGTCATATGCCAGTATAAACAATTTCTCAACCAAGAACTCGCACTTCTGATTGTGTGATGGCATTTGGAGGAGGGAGCCGATAGTGGCCATTGCATCTACAAACCTAGTGTTTATTCATGGGATTTGATCAAACTTGATTGTCATGAAATGTTGCTTAAGATCTTCAACCATAGTATGGTAGGGAAGGATTTTATCATATTTTATCTTGTACTCATCATTGACTTATTTTATGAAGACCTGGGAATCACCATAGACTTGTAACTCCTTTATTTTCCAGTGGATAGCCAAGCGTAGACCGGTGATGAGTGCCTCGTATTCTGCTATGTTGTTGGTACATGCAAAGGATATCTTGTATGATTTTGGGATACCATTTCCTTGAGGTGTGATCAATAATATTCCTACCCCCGATCCATTTTGGGTGCAAGAGCCATCAAAGTACAATCGCCACGTGGAGGATGTGGTAATCGTCATAATGAACTCATCTGGTAATTCTATGAGAAGAGGATGGTCACCTAGAAGTGGAGCTTCAGCCAACTGATCTACAATGACTTGTCCCTTGATTGTCTTTATGTCCACATATTCAATGTCAAACTCGCTTAAGAGCATGACCCATTTAGCGATTCTGCTAGTGAGAGTAACTTTTGATAGGAGATATTTAAGGGGATCAATCTTAGAAATTAGTTTTGTTTTTTTGTTTAGCATAAGTGTCGGAGCTTCTATGTACTACACACCAATGCCAATCATTCTCTTTCAATGGGGGTATAATTGAGGTCATACCCCACTAGCGGCTAACTGATGTAGTAGATGGCATGTTCCTTCCCTTGATCGTCTGTCTATGCCAGTAATGCCCCCAATGCCACTGTAGTAGCACATATATACAAAATAAGGGGTTTTCCCGAAGTAGGAGGCATCAATACTAGAGGTGATGCTAGATATTCTTTTAGTTTCTCAAAGGCCTTTTGGCATAAGCAGTCCCATTTGAATTTTGTGTCCTTGTGCAGAAGGTGTGCAAATGGATGGCACTTATCTGCTAGTTGTGAAATAAAGTGTCTAACAGACTAGAGTTTCCCCTGGAGACTGTGGAGTTGTCTAAGACTTTTTGGTGGAGGCATTTCCATGATAGCTTTTACCTTTGCAGGATCGACCTCAATGCCTCTGCGAGAAATAATGAATCCTAATAGTTTTCCTGATGTAACTCCAAACACACTTTTTGGGATTCAGGTGTAGTTTGTATTTTTCTAATCTTTTGAAGATCTGCTTTAGGATGGGGATGTGTTCTTGCCTTGTCTTAGATTTGCCTAGCAGATCATCCACATAGTCCTCCATAATTTTTTGCAAGAGGTCATGAAAAATTATGGTCATGGCACGTTGATATGTAGCTCCCACATTTTTTAGGCCAAAAGGCATGATTTGGTAACAAAAGGTACCCCATGGTGTTGTGAATGTGGTTTTATGTTGATCCTCATCTGCAATCCTAATTTGGTTGTATCTAGAAAATTCATCCATAAGTGACAGCATCTCATGTCCTGCTGTGAGGTCCACAATCATATCTATATTGGGGAGTAGGAAATCATCTTTGGGACAAGCTTTATTTAGATCTCAGAAATCTGTGTAGATACGAATGCCCCCGACGGGTTTGCCAACAAGTACAATGTTGGAGACTCATTCAGCGTAGTCTATTGGTTTGATGAATTATACATCTAACATCTTTTGGAGTTCTGCCTTAACCAAGAGAGCAATATGCGGGTGCATTTTGCACAATTTTTGTTTTATAGGTTTTGCATCTAGGTGGATAGCAAGATTGTGAACCACCAAGGAAGGATCCAACCCTGGCATATCGGCATAAGACCATGCAAGATTGATTTTTACCTTTGTAAGGAAGTTGATGAAATCTTGTTTCTCTTTTTCGGTGAGGGACTTAGCAATGAACACATTTTGTGGGATGACTTCGATGCCCATATTGATGCTATCTATTTCTTCTATCAGAAAATTTGATCTGTCCTGTGGAAGGTAACCAATGGTAGGGAGGTCAAGCCCCTCATCGTCAAGTGCCTTTTCTAGGTTATCACTTTCGGATACACCCTTTGTTTTTATTTTTTGCTCATCCAAAGGTGCCTCAGAGAAGTTTTCACCTAAGGAATCATGTTTTTTTCTTTTATTATCTTTTTTGCGGCTAAGGGCATTGACTTGACTACCAAATTATCCCTTTTCATGAAGTTGAATACCCTCTACTCTGTTACAATCCTCCAGATTTTGCACCGTCAGGAAAGTAATGAGAGGATTATCATCAATGTAGATGTCTAATGTGGGTTTGTCTCATTGGCCCCAGTATATGAATTCAGGATGGACAAGATGTATCTCATGTGAAGTGGAAGGGGTTATGAGGGTAATGGTATTGATGTGAGTGTCAAAGAAGATATTGTTTTCATATTCATAAGGCATTTCGTGGAACTCTTGTTCGTTGACGCTTTTGATATCCAAAGAAGGACTAGAAGGGGCACCAGCAATAGTAGTCTTAGGCACTGGGGTGTACCCCAAGCCTTTTTTGTATTTGTAGGAGATAGGATTTATGTGTGATTTAATTCATTTCTCCTCTGGTCTGAGGCTGTGTCCTTTGTAACCCATTTTTTCAACTATGGCTGATGCTTTTGGGTACATCTTTTTGGATATTTTTGCTGGATCTTTATCTTCTTCCCGGTAAAACCATGAAGAGACATCTTCTTCGAGGCTCTCCTCATCAAGTGGGCCCCATTGTTGGAAGGTAGTGTTTTGGCATTAAATGACTAGTTTCGGGTCTTTTTTGAGCTCTTTCGGTTTGCCAAATGACTTAGGAGAGAGGGGGAGATTGCCTATTAATAAGACATCCTCAAATTTGTACTCTCCATAGCCATTGTCCAAGATTTTGATTTGGGTATCTGATTGGGATGAAGTGGAGGCATCATTTAATGTATCAGATGGAGGTGTTGGTGAGGGTCTATTTAGTGGGCAATGATATGGATGCTTCCCCTCTAAGAGTTTGCAATATTGAAAAGGTTGGGGATCAACTTTGATAGTGATCTCTCTTCCATTATAGGGGAATTTGATGCATTGGTGATAGGTGGAGGGCACAACCTACAAGGAGTGAATTCATGGCCATCCGAGGAGAATGTTATAGGGGAGATCAAGATCTAGTACTTGGCAAGGGGTTTCAATTGTAATAGGGCCCACTTGAAGAGGTAAGGTGATCATACCCTTCGAAAGTCTTTCTACATCATCATATGCTTTTATGGTGATCCTTCTTGATATGGCTACCAAGTCCTTAGAAAGTCCCAATTGTTTTATTAATTTGTATGTACATAGATTAAGTCCGGATCCACCATCTATCAAAATAAGTTTAACCTTGTGTTTTTGGATAAGGGATTCAATGTGCAAAGGTTTATTGTGATCTTCATCTGCAAGAGCATCTTTAGAGGTAAACACAAGGTGTTGCTGGGCAGCAAGGTGTAGCATCCTAAAATTGTGACACTTGCAATTTCGACTGCATTTGGGTCTTCACGATGGTGATGCAACACGGAACCTGAATGGAGACCCTGAAACTTGTTCATGACATCAAAAACTGCATTTTTCAGCACCCTGGCCTGATCCCTCCTTGCACCCTACTGTCCCAAGAGGTGGGACCATGGCACCCACCGCCCTGGTCCTTTAGGACTAGGGCCCCTAGTGCCCTGGCCTCCTAGGACCATGGCGCCCAACGCCCTGGTCCCTGGCCCTATTTTGGGCCCGGTCTCTTTTGGGGCTTCAGGTCTTTAAGTTTGCAAATTGGAAAATATTGTTTCCTGGTCGGCCCAAGGTCGGAAAAATCAGTCTATCAACCCTAATTGACAAGTATATAAACTACATTTCCTCTCCCATTTGAGGAGGTCGAAAAAAGGAAATAAGCAAGAGCAAAAGGCAGAAGCGATATTCAAACATTCAAGCATTCAAGCATTCCTTCAAGCAATTGAGCATTCTAAGTCTCCATTCAAGGCTAAGTGTTGCATTCAAGACAAGGATTCAACCATTGAAGAGGAGATCACATACAACATACAACACACTACATACATTACACCTTCGCATGTAAGAATACAAACATTCTTACAACAAGGTATCAGTACTTGTTTACATTACAAACATTTACATTTACAGCATTCTCATTTCTTGGTTAATTCCAAAACTGGGGTTTGACCTAAAGGCAAACCCCTCATCCCTAACCCCCCAATCATCCTCTCTTTTTTGTGTGTAGGTTGCAGTTACGTGGTTGTAATTGAAGATCTAGAGTCCTTGTGCAGAGACGAACAGATCCCCCTTCGTTTCACAGATTTTTCGGAGGACCGTGCGCACGCCGGGCGCTATCATCCCATCAACTTTCGCTCAAATTTGTAGAATAGCACCGTCTCGACATTTTACTGCTAATTCTAGGTCCGTAGCTTCATACCATATCCCTATCTCTATTGATAAGAGAATCTTTCTTACTTTACATGCATTCCTAGTTCAATCTTTCTATCTACATTCTTTACAAAAGAGGGTATCCTTGATGTCACAACCCTTGAAACTCATCTAGAATCCAATCTTGCATTGCATGGGATTGGATCTTGTGGGTTTCAACCCATCTTTTGAATGTAAAGTCTCTCCTAAGTGAAAACCATCAACCCTAGTGACTCTCCCTTCTCTCTCCTTGGAGTTGGGGAGGGGAGAATAATTAGGGTTCGATTTTTCTGCTTTACATTTTGGTGAACCCGACGTGAACATCCTCATTCTGATTATTCATGGTTAGATCTGAAAAAAAAAATTCCTTAATTACATTTCCATGTTTGATCTTTTGCAAATTTTAGAGGCTAATTGCATAAAAACCCTAAAATTTTCTTTTTAGTAATTAAACTTGTGAAATGTTTAATTGTTAATGCTTGTTTCAGATCTACCCTTCTATTGCAAATTGTTAATTCATATTTGTGCTTTAATTCTGAAAATTAAGTGGTTAAATGTAAAAACCCTAATTTTTAAGACCTTCTTGATTCAACCTTTGACAGATAATTTCACTGATCAAAACACTACCAAATCGGCTATAACTTTGGATTCCGCAATAAAATCACAATATCTTTCATCCCTAAAAATTTGGAAAAAAGTTGCGAGGACCGTGTGCACCCCGAGCGCCATCGTCCCCGACATTTTTTTTGAAATTTCGGGAGCTAGATCTTACTGTATTTTTCTGCTAAAATCCAGAATTTTGGCTGATTTTATCAATTTTTACACTTTCAAAATTAAAGTCAAAGTTGGTCTAGCGATTGCTTGGATTGAGGCTTCTAATCATTCAAAAACTGTTGAAATTGAAATTCATATCAAAATTGTGTTTCTTACTGTCCTAAATCTGAAAAGTGTGTTAGCATTCATTCGAAATTTCAGCGCTTTATTCAAATTTTTGCAGTTTGTGACTTTTGAAATAAAGTGTTTAATTGCAGCAACCTTGATTTCCACTTTTCAAATTCGAATTTTGCATGAAATTGAGTCAATTTTTAAATTTCAACACTTGCATTGCTTTCAGCATTCCCTCTAAAATCATAAAATTCAAAATTTCAGTTTCCCCCTCTTTTTCAAAATTCAAATTTTACATTTTTCAACAATCTTGGTAGGGTTCAGTTTTGAGATTGCAACTTTAATTTGGCCTATCTACAGATCATAAAATCACTCAATTTTTTCAGATTAGCTTTAAAATCATCATAACTTTCATCCCTGAAAATTTTGAAAAAAGTTGCGAGGACCGTGTGCACTCCGTTCGCCACGGTCCCGAACATTTTTTCTGAAATTTCGGGAGATTGTCTTGATTGCATTTAACAGCTTAAATCTAGGAGATTGGCTGATTTTATTGAAATTTGCTACCTCTAGAATTCAAAATCTTCTCTCTCTCTTTAGTGCATGAGTTTTACAACAATAAGCCCTACTTACACTATTCCCATTAGACGAACCCTTAGAATTAAGTCTTTCCAAGGTGTAGTTACCGAGGAGATGGAACCTAATTTGAATGGTCTTTTTAACGAGGACATGGGTAATTCCTCTAATCCTCTTAATGATGAAGAAGCTCTCCATGAGGTTTCTGTAGAACAACTTTCAAAATTGGATAACCAATTTGATGATTTTCGACAATGGATGTCTCAAGAATACCCTGATAGTCAAGCTCTTTCATTAATTGAGGGTCTAAAACATATGGTTCAAAGTGATAAGAATGGAATTGATATTTTGCGTGGTATTGCACACATTGTGGATTCGAATGTGATGCCTATGAAGAGTTGTGCCGAAACCTTAGGTTACACACAACCTCCTACTCAAGTTAATCATTCTATTCCTTTGACAACTCCTATTGCTAGTATACCTACTTTTACATCAAACATAATGACTACTTCAATACAAGACACTCCTCCTATGATCACCAGTCATGGGGGCAATCCTTCTTCTTCAATCAACCCTCTTCCTTCATTCAATCTGACTTCTTCATTCATACCTTCAATGAGTGTTCCTATTATATCTCCACAAAGGAACATGATGCAAGGGGGCAATTCATTTAACCCTTCCATTCCTCCTTGTAGTGTTCCTCCTTTCCAATCATCTCCTATGACTAACTATCATAGTGTCCCACCACCTTACTCTCTACCTTCTTTCAATAACATAACACCTCCATCACAATCTAACACGTCTAATATGAACTCTTCGACTGAAGCGACCATTAACAATCTTGCACAAACTATCTCTTCTTTACAGCAACAAATTGCCTCTATGAATCAATCTAAGTTTAGTGTGCCCACATTTGATGTTGCGAGCCCACTTTCTCTTGACATTGTTCAAGCTATCCCCCCTAAACATGTTGAAATTCCGCATTTGGAGCTTTATAATGGTAAGGCTGATCCTCTAACACATGTTAAGACCTTTCAAACAATATGTACCGATTTTGCTTATGACGAAAGGTTGCTTGCAAAACTGTTTAATAGAACATTAAGAGATAAAGCCCTACAATGGTATTTCTCATTGCCTTCTTATTCTATTACTTCTTTTGAACAACTTGCAAATGCTTTTATTCAACAATTTCAAAACAATATAAGTCCTAAAGTTACTTTGATTGATTTAATGCATTGTAAACAAGGTGTTAAAGAAAAAGTGACTGATTTCATTGGTAGATATAAGCATTTGTATGCTCAAATTTCTTTTCCAGTGCCTGACAATGACATTCAAAGAATCTTTATTTCTAATTTACAAAAAGATATTAGAGAAAAACTTTTGTTTTCTGAGTTTACTTCTTTCCAACAATTGTGCGCAACTCTTCACAATTATCAACTGACTGTGAGTCAAATAGAACAAGCAAATCCTATGGCTCCGAGTGATAAGGGTGATAGTAGTGAACAACCATTTGGGAAGTTTAAACCGAATAGAGAGTCCATTAAATTCAATGAAAACATCATCAACAACAATGTGAATGCGGCATTAGGTGTGCCTCCTATTTCTAAGTTTTTCAAGAAAGAAAGAAAGTTTACTCCTTTGAACGAATCATTGAATAGTATTATGAATAAGTTATTGGAACAAAATGTGCTTACCCTCCCTCCTATAAGGCAAATAGACCCTGCAAAGATTAACTCACCCTATTTTGATAACAAATCTTTTTGTCAATTTCATCGTCATCCTAGGCATGATACTGAAAAATGTTTTGCTTTAAAAGGTAAAATTCAAGATTTGATTGATAATAATACTATCTCTGTTTCTGGTGTGAATGATAAAGGCAACACATCTGTAGCTCCTCCTAACCAAAATCTTTAGATTTTTACTGATCCATTACCTTCTCATACCTCTAATGCGATTGATACTACTGATTCCTCTGTCTCACCTGATGATCTTGTGTCTATGACTCCGAATGTGATTAACTTTGTGGAACAGCAGAAAATCCCTAAAGAACCTTCCATCACATTTGATTCCAGTGAAACTATCAAGGCACCTGATGGTCCTTTATATATAGTTGCAAAAGTCAAGAATACACCTTGCCGTGGAGTGCTTATTGATCCTTCTTGTATGGTTAATATCATTACTGAAGAATTTCTTTTTACTTTGCAATTGAATCAAGTGATCTATGATGAAACAAATGTGGTTGTGAAATTATTTGATGCATTTTCTTCTCCTACATTACCTATTGAGGTCCATAACAAATCCCTTGATGTGGACTTTGCTATTATTCCATCGTCCGAACAATTTTGTCTGAAGCTAGGCTATCCTTGGCTGTCTTCCATGAAAGTTATTGCTTCTCCTATTCACAAGTGTTTGAAATCTCCCCATAATGGTGAAGTTGTTACTGTCAATCATAGTCTCTTTAAACCAGCTGAAAGAACTTCTAGAATTCCTATTGATTACTTTTGGCCTAAACAATTCCAATCTCTTCCTCCGCAAAGTGATCATCTTTTCAAATATTATCAAAAATGGAAAAAAGATATGATCCTATCTCTAAGTGAATCTAGAACACCCAAACTTGACATTCCTATCATTCTTGAGAAGGAAGTTCTTCCTTTGAAAGATAAAACTAATGTCTTTCCTCAAGAAGATTCCCAACCCATCCTTATGGATGTGACTATGCCTATGACTAATAAACTTCCTAAAAGTAGACCTATACCTCCTCGTCATGATGGACTTGGTCTCCTTCCTAAACCGAATATTCCTCCCTTATATGGAGCAATTCCTCCTCCTTCCTCTTATGGAGAGAAGAGACCTTCCTCTTCTCCTATTATTCAACCTAAGAGACCACAACCCAAACACCCAAGTGATAAGGATGAGAACATTCTTCCTCCTCAATCTTCGCAACTTCCTACTAAGACTAGATGAAATCGTTCTGCACGTGAATGCCGACGAAAGCATCGTCTTAGAGCTCAGGCAGCTGCTTCTCAAACTTTGCAATCCCCAAAAACACCTTCAGCTAATATTATTCCATTTTCTCCTCAGCTGACGATTGAGCCGAAATCTCCTGAACATAAGATGCATGATGTTCTTGATCCTGTGCAAGTTAAAGATCCTATTTTTATAAATCTTGATGATGATGTAGATGAAAATGTTATTCATGATGAAAATGTTACTCCTGTTCATTCTGATAGTGAGTATGAATATGTTGATGTTGATAACCATTTATCTAACAAATTTTCTAAAGCACTTATCCTAGCTTCTAGACAAGAACACCATGGCTTGGGGTATGAACATAGCCCTTGTTTGGATCTTGTGATAGCTCCATCTATTGTGTTGGATGTTCCTCCTCTAGCGTGTTTCCTACCTTCCTGAAATATTGATCAGCAAGATTAGGGGGTAGATGACATGCTAGACTAGTTCATTAGCATAGAAGACTCTCTCCTCCTCTCTTTTGTTACTTCTTCTATGTGTTATTCTCATTCTTCTATTTGTTGTCCTTAGTGTTGTCTACTTGAGGATGATGCAAAACATTGAGATCTCTTTTGGTCTCTCTCATGTTGACTCAAAAGACACATGTGTTCCCTTCTTCTAGGTGACCTTCCTTGATTGGGGAATGAAGAACGATTATGCATACATACATATGATATACATGAATTATCATACAGCATACTGACCCTGAGGAAAGAAAAGTCACCTTGTGCTTTGTGTTTTGTGTCTATTATCCTTGGGCTTATCTCACACTTGGAGGCTAAATCCTTGTGATAATGTGCTCCTTTCTCATTTCTTATATGTATCACTACCTTAAATCAATCACCCCCGGTGAGGCGTGTGTGATCGCTTTAACGTAGGGGGGCATACATCCTGTTCATATCTTTTCAAGATACCCGTTCATATCTTTTCAAGATACTTGAAAATTTCTTGACAAATTTAGCTTTGCCTTGAAAATTTTTGATATCTTTCTTGCATGACTCATAGTGAGGGAACCTTACTACTGACAATCATGGTTCTCCCTCGTGATCTTCCCTTTTACTTTGTCAATTGAAGTTGTAAGATCCTTAGTCCACTGGGGGCTTGGTGTATCTTGCCTCCTTGACGTGGTGAAAGTCTTTCAAATGTTGTTTCCTTGTACTTTACTGGAAGTATGAGCGTACGCTTATACTCCCGCTAAAGTGGGAGCTAAATGTAGCATCCTAAAATTGTGACACTTGCAATTTTGACTACATTTGGGTCTTCACGATGGCGATGCAACACGGAACCTGAATGGAGACCCCGAAACTTGTTCATGACATCAAAAACTGCATTTTTCAGCACCCTGGCCTGATCCCTCCTTGCACCCTGCTGTCCCGAGAGGTGGGACCATGGCGTCCAGCGCCTTGGTCCTTCAGGACTAGGGCGCCCAGTGCTCTGGTCCCCTAGGACCATGGTGCCCAGCGCCCTGGTCCCTGGCCCTATTTTGGGTCGGGTCTCTTTTGGGACTTCGGGTCTTTAAGTTTGCAAATTGGAAAATATTGTTTCCTGGTCGGTCCAAGGTCAGAAAAATCAGTCTATCAACCCTAATTGACAAGTATATAAACTACATTTCCTCTCCCATTTGAGGAGGTTGAAAAAAGGAAATAAGCAAGAGCAAAAGGCGGAAGCGATATTCAAACATTCAAGCATTCAAGCATTCCTTCAAGCAATTGAGCATTCTAAGTCTCCATTCAAGGCTAAGTGTTGAATTCAAGACAAGGATTCAACCATTGAAGAGGAGATCACATACAACATACAACACACTACACACTACACACATTACACCTTCGCATGTAAGAATACAAACATTCTTACAACAAGGTATCAGTACTTGTTTACATTACAAACATTTACATTTACAACATTCTCATTTCTTGGTTAATTCCAAAACTGGGGTTTGACCTAAAGGCAAACCCCTCATCCCTAACCCCCCAATTGTCCTCTCTTTTCTGTGTGTAGGTTGTAGGTACACGGCTGTAATTGAAGATCTGGAGTCCTTGTGCAGAGACAAACAGATCCCCCTTCGTTTCGCGGATTTTTCGGAGGACCGTGTGCACGTCGGGCGCCATCATCCCGTCAACTTTCGCTCAAATTTGCAGAACAGCACCGTCTTGACATTTTACTACTAATTCCAGGTCCACAGCTTCATACCATATCCCTATCTCTATTTATAAGTGAATTTTTCCTACTTTACATGCATTCCTAGTTCAATCTTTCTATCTACATTCTTTACAAAAGAGGGTATCCTTGATGTCACAACCCTTGAAACTCATCTAGAATCCAATCTTGCATTGAGTGGGATTGGATCTTGTGGGTTTCAACCCCTCTTTTGAATGTAAAGTCTCTCCTAAGTGAAAACCATCAACCCTAGTGACTCTCCCTTCTCTCTCCTTGGAGTTGGGGAGGGGAGAATAATTAGGGTTTGATTTTTCTGCTTTACACAAGGTTTCCAATGAGAGCTTGGAATTGAGTAGCATTGATGTTATCAGGAACGCGAGACTCAAGGAGGGCTTGTTACAAGATTTCCTTATCTACAGGGGAAGTCTTGAGAAGTTTGAGAATGGAAACCTGTGCAAGGGTCTTCCCAAGTTGGTCCAGGAGGTCATATCGGCGGGTGGAAGACATGGGTGGGGGTTTTGGTGGGGGAGGAACTCCTTGGACAATGACTTTTCCTTGGCTTGTGGTTACATTATAGTCATTTTGGGAGGTGGAAGGCATGGCGCCTTGAATGACTATCCTAGCCAGATTTGGTCTGCTTTGGGGAGGGGGAGGGTTAACTCCTTGGATAGTTATGACGTTAACAGGGTTGTCTATTGGCTTGATGCAACCCACTAAAGAGTCAAAGTTAGTTATGTGATTGGTATAGTCATAACCCACTACATTAGATGATGAGCCTTTTCCTTTATTATGCTTTGGGAAGGGTTCCTAGTACATTTTATGTTTGTCATTGTTATTACCAAGTTTTGCATTTCCTACTTCAATCTCACCCCTATCAATGAGATCTTGTATGTAGATCTTAAGTTTCATACACTTTCATGTATCATGCCCCTTGATACAATAGTATTCACAATACTCATTTTCATTATACCATCTTGGTTTAGGTTGATTGGGGTCAAGCAGGCGAGTGATCGAAAACACCACCACACCTACTTGGACAAGTTTTTGAAACACCATTTCAATAGGCTCAACAAGAGGAGTGAAGTCTCTGGGAACTCTGTTATTTGATTAGGGTGGTCGTCCCTGGATTGAGACATTGTTGTGAGGTTTTTGGGATTGATTTTGATTGTTTTGGTTGTTGTATTGATGATTATTGGTGGTGTATTTTGGGGGAGCAGCCACGGTTTGGACCCGCTTTGCATCAGTTACACCATTGTTGACCATATTTTTGTTTTTAGACCAGAATTTTTGCTTGTCGTTATGATAAGAGGAAGAACTGTGTCAATTTCTGGTAATGTTTCAAGGTTCCTTCCTCCAACAAGACACGTTCAAGGACGAGGCCCTTATCGGTCAATTTTTGGAAGGATTTGATACATTGGGATGCCAAAGGTCTTGAAAGTTCAGGTACCAAGTTCTTTGAAATAATTCAATTTGATGTTGCTCTAGCATGTCCCACTGAAATTTCTTGATAAGATGTCGCCATCTTTGTAAGAAGTTGGCAAAAGTCTCTCCAGGCCTTTCTTTTGTGTTACATAGGTCCATCATGGAAACGTCATTAGCCATGTTGTAGGCATAGTGAGCTACAAATTTCTCTACCAAGTCTGGAAAGGAGACAATGGAGCCTCATGGTAGAGATGAGAACCATGCCAAGGCATCTCCTATGAGACTCTTGGGAAAGAGTCTGTGAAGATATAGGTCACTATAGGAGACTTCTTGACATAAGATGTGAAAGTCCCAAACATGGTCGTGGGGGTCTCCTTTGCCCTCATACTTGGTGAATTTAGGGATCTCAAATCCCAGAGGGTAAGGTGCAACTGATATAGATGAGTCATAAGGACAAGAACAAAACTCCTCAAATGAATAAGGTTTCCTCTTGTTAGTCCCTTCTTTCATGTCCTTGATGATATTTTTCATCTCTTGAATTTCCTTGATGAGGTCTTGTTGTGGATTTTGATAATGATGAATCATATTTGCCCCAAGAATTGGGTGAGTCAAGGAAGGTGCACCACCACCAATGTATTGATATGATGAGGAGGTGGGAACATGAGATGTGATGACCAATGTTACAGGGATTTGGGTGATAGTTGGTTGCCATCCGCAAATTGTTGTGACGGGATTGAGTATGGCCCAGATAAAATTTGCGCCATTGTTGATAGGAAGGGTAGTTTGTGGAATAGAAATATGTGGTTGAATGGAAGGAGGTGGTATAGAATCATGTTGGAGAATAGATGAGATCAAATTTGATAGTGGTATAGATGGTAAAGAGGAAGGAGGTGGGATGGAGACCACGTTGGGAGGTGCCATGGTTGGCATTGATTGAGTTTGGATGATTGATGGGGCTGTAATTGATTGAATTTGAGTAGTGGGTGCAGCACTTTGTGTGGGCGTAAGATCTCCTTGTGGTTGTTGGCCAAGAGTAGATTTATTAGACTCAGGTGGAAGTTGAGCTCCATTTTCAAGGAGGGTCTTTAGAAGTGCAGTAGGATTGTGTTGGATGAACTTTTCGATCATCTCTTGGTTATAAGAGTCTTCTAGGAAGGTTTTCACTTCAAGGGAGAGTTCATCTTGGCTAACCATGTTAGGATTTTGGCTTTGATCTTGATTTCTAGGTTGCCCACTTTGTGTAGGATCTTGCGTGGGATCTTCATATAGGACACTAATGTCTAGCATGCCATATTGTTGTTCAGCCATCTTTTTCTTTTGGGATTGAGTTGTGACCATACATGAATAACCTTAGAAAAGCTTGGAGGACAAAATTTTTTACGAAAGGACTTAGCAAGATGTTTGTGGAATTTTGGATTTTTTCTTTGATGACAAGGTATTTTTTCTGATTGGTGGGGTTCTTGGATTAGAGCCCGGATTTGATTAGGATTGATACATTAGTCCTTGGATGAGGATTTTAGGTAGTGGATGAAACCACAATCAAGGTAATGACCAAGTTGGGTAGAATTTAGACCTTGGAATGATGATTAAAAAGCCTCTCTTCCACCAAGGGTTGACTAATGACCCTAAGCAAAGTAAAGGCATGAGTTAAGAGTCTTGATTGACTCAAAAAGGATTAGGCAAAAGATAATTGGAGAGGATTCTTCTTCAAGCACGAGAGCCAATTGATTAATGATGAGGTCTAAATGGAACTTCACAAGGTATGCAACCTTAATTTGAGGTTAAATTGGATTAAAGGATGATTGGATTTGGATTTTGATAATTAATTTGATAGTGGTGGGAGATTGATTTGATGTGCTAAGTCCTTGGCAAATTTGAGGATGATTGATTGAGGAGGTGAGATAGTGATGACTTAGAAGAAACTTGATCACTAGGTTGTTCTTGGCATGAACATGACTCAATAGAGGATCAATTCGAATGGAAAGTTGTACAAAGGGACACGACCACCCTGATTTTGATGATAATTGGTGTTTAACATGATGAACCTAAACCCTGATGGAGAGCACAGACACTTAGTTTCTCACTTAGGCATATGAGACATGGAACGGATGAAGTTTTGATGCAATTTTGGACTTTGTAGGTAAGGACTTGGATAATTGTTTGTGTCTTGACAAGTGTTTTTGCAAAAGTGTTTGGGAATAGTGAGGTGTTTTTAGTCTACTCTTGGCAAGTGTGTATCAAACAAAGCAAACACAATGATCAAATGCATATTATCTCAAAGACACTCATGCTCATGTACAACACTCTTAAGGCTAGCAAGGACAATAGTCATTTGGATCCCAATTGGTTTCCCAGCTACGCTTACCTAGAGCGGACACTTATATGCTTGACCCCATTGGCTCCCCTCCATGACACTCACTTCTCCAGGGCAGCCAAGCATCAATTCCCATGAAAAATCCTCATGGAAAACTTTGTGTCTCTACTAATGGCCATAAAAATATGGGCGGCTTCGGAGGTCTGACCTCCTGCACCAATGACTAGAAGGTTTTCAGCCTCTATGAACAAGGTGTTTAGTAAGTCTTCCCATGAGGAGCTACCCTTTGCAGTTGCACAAGCGCAATTGAGGCCTATATCCCAATGAAGCACCAAGAACTTATTAGTCACGCAAGCATGATTGAGATCTCTAGGATCCTACAAAGCACCCAATGTGAGAGTGAACTCTCATATAGCCCCAACCATTGACCCTTTTGTAATCAATGGCCTATTTATTCTAGTGAGTTGGGAACCCCAAGTCTATGTGTACTCACTTGGGTCATCCCCCTCTTACCTTCTAAAAGAGCAAGTTGGGAGGGTAGGCCCGCTATGGGTAAATATGCAATCAAACAAGAAAAGGTTGGAGGGTCTGGATTTCTGATCGTCTAGCTAGATGAGAGCATACTCTCCTACCTTTACACTTTTCTTAAAGCACATAAAACAATGATTCATTTCCCTTTAATTAACATCTAGGTGCCTAATTAAAAGAAAAAAATGCACAATGTTTGGTTGAGTCTACTATGCAACCTGCAAAAAGGTGGATTAGTAGTCTTTTTAATTTTTTTGAGTCTTGGTCGGTCGATTTAAACTACAAAACTAAAAAGATGGAAATTAGTTCTAATTGTACTGCACGTATAGTGCACGTGCTAAAGTGCAGTCAGCCGCACTAAAATGCCTGCATAGGCACCAAAACACATGCGTGCGTGCTGAACTAAATAAAACCAGTAAAAGAAAAATAATAACCAATGCAACACAAAGAAGGGTGTTTATACCTGTCAGTCACCCTAATCTGAAATGCTCGCACTGAAACACCTACGCAGGTGTAGAAATGCATGCGATAGTGCCAAAATGCCTATGCTCATGCTAGAACCTTGAAAACAAACACCTGACAGATGAGCGGGCAAAAAATTTGAAAATTCAAATTCAAATACTAGAGTGGGAATTGTATGAAAGTGGTCGTGCTGATATAAATCTCTCATGCCGAAACGACTGCACTAGCACCAAAATGTGAGCGCTAGCGGTAAAAAAACAGACAGAGAGTAGAAAATTTTAAAATTTTAAAAGAGCGGGATAAATTTAAAAGTTATTGGGGGTGGTCGTATTGAGGTGCCTGCGCACGCACCGAAATAGGACTTTCTCTCATGCTGAACCTGAGATGCTCACGCTGGTTTGCAGTCTCTCACACAGTTCCAAAACCTCCATCTCACAACTTACAAAACTCACAAAAAATGTTAGTTTTTAGGGACGTGGGTCCCACCGAGCGTGCCAAAATGAAGAGAGGAAAAGGTTCGTGTTGGAGGATTTAGTTAGCAAACCATGCAAATCAATCATAGAAACATATGAAATTGAAAGACATAATTTGAACCACACAAAAAACAAGAATGAGATGCATATACCTCACAAACCTTATACCTTCTCCTTCAGATGGAACTTGATGAAGTGAAGGTGCCATTGGATGATGCTCCGCTTGATGTGCTCCTCTTTCTTGCTTGATGTAGATGGCTCTCCAAAGTTGTGCACGAATGAGATGGATCTTGAGGGATGATAGGGATGAGATAATCAAGTATGAATGGGAGATGATTTTGACATGGTAAGGTTGCTAAGATGATTTTTTTAGGCTCAAAATGGCAGCATAAGATTATTAAGCTTAGAGATGGATAATGAAGGGATGGAGTCCTCAATTTATAGGAAGAGGAGAGGAAAAATGGATGGTTAGGATGGATTCAAGATGAAGGGCTAGGATTTCTTGTGAGCTCACAAAAGGCCCAAGAGAGGGTGTGGAGACCAAGAGATATACCTTAAAGGCATTTCTTGTCTCCACACTCCTCAAGGTGCATTGGGAAGACTTCCCAATGTGCCTTGAGAAGAGCAAGGGATGTGACATTCCTTGAAGAATGGGCAGGAGGAATTTAAAATTCTCCAAAAATGGATGATCATGGGGATTGGAGGAATAAGAAGGAATTAAAAATTCCTAGGGAGAGGAGATGCCTAGAGGAATGTGAGATTTTGAAAATCTCACATTCACCTAGGAAAAGAGCATTTAAAGCTAGTGGTTGGATGGAAGGGACAAGAAGTTGACTTTGTGGCTAATCATGATGATTAGCCACTACCAACTCATTAGGAGGGGGATTAGAGGAAAGATTGGGTGGGATAGGATTTGTAGGAGGATTTGACTAGGAGAGAGAATGAGTGGAGGGAATTAAAAATTAGAAGAATAAGGTTAAGTGAGTTTAGGGAATTTCTAGAAGACTTTATTAGGTTAATGATGAATTAGGAAGATGATTTGTAAGAATCGTGTAGAATAACTAATTAATTGAAATTAATTAGCTAAGAGGAAGATTTGTGAGGATTTAATTTTTAGAAGAATAAAGAGAGATATTGGTTTATTAAATAAATCAATTACATACTATAGTGACAATATTAATTATAATTAATTAATATTGAGGAGAATTTGAATTAACATAACTAATTAATTATGTGAGGAACTAAAAATAATTAAAATAATTATTTTTAAGTGTCTACAATAGGGATATTCAGTGGCTCTATTTGGTCCCAATCAATGAGTTTAGGATATATTAACAGTAAGGGATTGTCTAGCGGGTTAATGTCTATAGTAGTAAGGGTCATGATGGTTACATTGTCAAAGTTGGTAATAGTTATGTCAAGGTCTGTGATGATACCTTCCTTAGAATCTATTTTTCTATGAACCTGATCATCCTCACTAGAGTCATTGATATGTTGTGATCCAAATTCAAATGGTCTAGCCTCTAAGATTTGTCCCTCATAGGGTATTGGCGTATATCTTTGGATGATAAATTTCTCTTTCTCATCACAAGAAATTTCGTCGAAGGAATCCCATTCTCATTCATGTGAGTCAATCTCAGATTTAGCATGTATCTTGTGAATCTATTCATATAAATTCTGAGTGGCCTCCTCCCTTTTGATAGCAAGCTCTTCTTGTTGGCGTTCATATTCTTCTTCCTATTTTTATGGACTGCTTCTTTTGTTGCTTGTTGTTGTATCAATTCATGTGATGATTGTTGTTGTCATGCTGATTTTTTGTTTGGTTGATGATATTGTTGTTGATCTTGTGGTTGATTGTGTGATCCATAGCCTAGGCCTGATTTGTCCTTGGATTGTTGTGAATGAGGTTGAATTGGTTCTGTGATACCTTCCTGACACTTGCCAATAGGACCTTTCCCCTTGTATCCCTTCCATTACATGATTATGAATCCATTACCATATTGTTTTGTCAGGATTGTGATATCAATGACTGATGCTCTGGTTTCTTCTTCATCTTTGTATAACTAATTTAGGACATCCTTGTCCTTTGTTTCATCTTCTAGTGTGTCTTCTTGGATAAAGGTGCCATCAAACATTTTGATGGGTTGAGAAGATTTTTTCTTTCATGTTGATGGTTTCCCATGAGACCTTGGTGATATGGGTAACTATGATAGACATAGGTATTCAAAAGAGTATTCCCCTGTGCCTTTGTCTTTTAGTTGTATATTCTTTCCAACATCTATGGATAAAGACTTGAGTTGATCTAGATTGCTTGATGATGTGGAAGCAAGATCTTTCTTGTTATATGGTACTAGGACATTCCGAGATGCTTTCAGATTGTTGCAATACTAAAAAGGATTTGTGTCTGTTGACACTGATATTTCTTGCCCATTGTATGGAAACTTAAGATATTGGTGATATGTTGATGGTGCTGCTTGCATCTCATGAATACAAGGATGACCCAAGAGTATGTTACAAGATAAGTCTATATCCAAGACTTGATAGATGGTATCCTACTAAATTGGTCCCACTTGAATGGGCAACACCACCAATCCTTTTGTTGCTCTATCTTCATCATTATATTATTTTATAGTTATCTTCTTTTTAGGATCAATAGATTTTTTTGATAATACAAATGCACAGATAAGTTTTAGAGTACATATATTTAGACCGGCTCCTCCATCTATTAGTACATGTTTTATCAGATGTTTATGAACCAGAACTTCAATATGGAGTGGGATATTGTGCATATAATTAAATGAGATGTCATCATATTTTGAGAATGATAGGTTATGAAATGCGGTCAAATGTCCCACCATGGCTTGGAATCAATTAATGTCTAGCTCATTTGGAATCGTAGTGTCGACAATAGCTCTCTCTAAGATATCCTTGTGTATCGGTGAAATTTTGAGCAGCTCTAGTATCGATATCTGGGTCGGTGTTTTCTGTAGTTGATCTACCAAATTGTATTGATTTCTAGGAGGTGTTGTTTTGGAGGTGCTCCCTTTTAACGCATATTTGGACTAGGCTCTTGTATCCACATTTACCAGGATATGTTCTTGTTTGTCTTTGATCTTGATGACATTCACTTGATTATCACATACTAATATGTGATTGATGGTATTGTCATAGAAATGGTTTGCATGGGCCCCCCCCTTTGTTGTTTGATTCTCCTCCCTTGTCATAATTGGGGAGGGGATTTTTCAATGCTTCATGATCATTGTTGGTTTTTTAGCCATCTACCATTATGTCACCCTTGTCTAGTAAATCTTGGACCAAGTTTTTCAACCTTAGGCAATCATTTGTGCGATGCCCCTTGTTTCTATGATATTCATAGTAGTGTGTGTCATTCCACCATGAAGGTTTGACTTGCGGTTCAAAATCCCTTGTGTTTGGAAATGTAATAAGTTTTTTTGCCAACAATTCTTGAAATTTTGATTCAAGAGATTGTCCCAAAGGTGTTAACTTTCGTTGATATGGTGCAGGTTGATTGTTGTTCCCTTGATAGTTATTCCCTTGATAGTTGGTTCCTTGATTGTTGTTTCCTTGATAGGTGTTTCCTTGATAGTTGTTTATTGGATTAGTACCCGATAAGTTTAGCACTGGTTATTTTGATTTGGCATGGTTAGCATCAATGACACCATCATTGACTACATTTGTGTTCCTTGTCCAAAATTCAGATTTGTCTAAGTTGTTGTAGTAGTTGTTGTTATAGTTGTTGTTTGATGAACTAGCACCTTCCTTAGAAAATTTTAAAGTTCCCTTTTTTATTAGGGCCTCTTCTATCTGGATGCTATTGTCAATCAACTTTTGAAAACTAGGTAGACATTGTAGTTTAAGTTGATAACTCATCTTGTCATTTAAATTTTTTATCAAGATTTCATTTTCTCCTTTTCAGGTACGGTCTGAGGATACCTAGAGATCAATCATCTTGATCTCTACAAGAACATCATGAATGGTTCATTGTTCTTTTTCTTTGTGTTGCAAATGTCAAGCATGGTGACCTCATGTTGAATTTTATAAGAGTATTGTGAAATGAACTTGTTCACCAACTCTTCAAGTGATCTAATGGGAGGTGTGAGTTTTGAAAGCCATTCCATCGTTTGTCCTCCTAGGCTTCTTGGAAATAACCTCATCATGTAAGTATCATTGTGGGAAAACTCTAAGCTCATTGTGCAAAATTCCTTTATATGATCGCAGGGATCACTTTTACCATTTTATTTGTCATAATTTGGTAAAAGTTCCCCGATTTTGGAAATTGGATTGATTTGACTAACTCGGATACGTAGACTAAGTATATGATGTTAATATGGGTTGAAATTGTGCAACTTGAATCAAAATTTTATGTTCCTCTGATTTTATTGGAAGAACCTAATTTCTGCAATTTATAAAAGTGATTCTTGACTGTTGATATTTTTGCAAGATGTGTGTTTGGTATCTAACAAGAACACAACAAACACTCATGAAAACAATAGTATTTTTAACCTTAATCTAACATGAAGTGTATGTTCTTTTGAGGATCTTTTCAAATCCCCGATGTTTTCACTAGTTTGGTACAAGAAAAATACACCAAGAAGACTCTTTATTCAAGAGTCATAAATAATATCATAGCCCACAGCTCGATACTCCTTAAGCTCAAACAACCCTGTCACACCCTAGGGTGCACCAAGTTTTTTCCCTTTTTCTAGAAGTTGAACCAAAGAGGATCGCTCCTCAATTGGATCATTTTCTTGGGAGATGTCTGGTGAATGTCTTGGGGGTAGATTCTTCCCCACCCTTGCACTATGATATTACAAATGTTTGGTTACTAACTTAGTGAAGTTTCTAATTCTAAGGCTCTTTAGTAAAGGTTTTGTTCGGCATGAAGAAAGATAAACTCCCTCAAGAGGCTTCCCAACCTTTAAAATAAAGGCTTTTCATATTTCAAGGATACTCGGGAAAGGCAATCAGTGCACACTACCATTGCAAGGGATTTTCATCAGCCTCCACATTTGATTATAGTGGGTTGGTAAACTTGGCTTTAAGTCATTCCCTACTTAGGTCATTCCCCTCTCACTGGCCTTATGGGCTTCTTGGGAGGGCAGGCCTGCTAATGGTTGTATCTTACTTGCATAAATTGAAAGAAAGCTTGAAATAGTGAGTTTGGATTTTTGGTCACCCAATTAAGGGGAGAGCATGTACCTATAACTTTCAATGCAAGACAAACAAGTTGTTCCTTTTAATCCTTTATTACAATGATTTTCTAACTTCTATTTGGAGATGTTGCTCCAAAAATCATGGTGTTCATTTTTAATCCCATATAGCAATTTGTTTTGAACTTGAAATCAAATCCTAGCCAACAAAAGAAATCGAGTGGTCAACCAAAGTATAATTGCTTTATAAAAGAAAAGGGTGGTTTGTTATTTTTACTTGCAAGAAAATGAGATATTGATTGTTCTTTTTACCATTTGCAAGAATTGAAAAGTTGTTTGTTCATTTTAGAGCCCAACAATCAAGTGTGATCCTAACTTGCAAAAAAAAAAACATGAGATTTTGTTGTTCTTTTTATACTTGCAAGAAAGAAAGGTTTGATTCTTTTTAAAGCCCAAAAATGAGAATGAGGTTCCTTTATACTGCACCAAATTAAAACATTGAGTTCTTTTTAACCTTTTGTAAAAAAAAGAAGTGTATTCTTTTTACTAACCTGAACAAAAGAAAGTAAACAAGATTTAAGATTAACTCCCTTGGAAACTACAAAAACCATTGTTAGACCTACAAAAACCAGTTAGTAACTATCAAAGATCAATGGTGGGATAGACAAGCCTAACTTTCCAAATTGTTACAAAGTTTTTTTTCTTTTGTTTTATATGTGCTAGAACAAAGAGTATATGTGCTAAAACAGAGTTAAAATGCACTTCAAAAACTATTATATGCACTACAAGAAACAACAGATGCACTAAAATAATGTTCAAATGCATCAGAATAATGTTTGTATGTGCCAAAAGATAGAATGTATGTGCCAAAATAGTGATTGTATGTGCCAAAATAATGGATGCATTCTCTACATGAAATGTTATATGTGCTAAAAATTTCTTACCATGAACATGCAGAAAAATGTTAGAAATTTTGTGGGGAGCCCCATGGTGGGCGCCAAAAATGTATACCTAAAATGAGGGTTTAGCCAACAAACAATATAGACAAGCAAGTATACCAATGAAACATAACAAAACAAAGATCTAAATGACAAAGCAAATTAATCATTAATCTCATAAGATTGTTCCATTGTTCTCTATCTCTAAGGATCCTTCAAATCAAGGTGGTTCTTAGCTTGGATGGGCACTTGATATCTAGGATGACTACCTAAAGAATGAGAGATATGTGATAAAAGATCTAAATGCAAAGCAACTAAGATCTTAGCATGATATTAATATTGAATTAGCTATGATATGATGCAAGGATGATGATATTGATATGAAGCTAAATTAGCATGAAAAAGGATATTAAGATGATATTAAACTAGCATGGAAATGAAACTAACATGATATGCAAAACATGATAAATCTATGCTATGATGCTACTAAATGTTCTAATTACTATTATCAAAGAGAGGCTAAAAATTCTTGATGAAATGAGACTATAAATTAGATGCATGAAGACTTGAATTTTTCTTTTTTATTATTTTGAAGGAAATGAAGCCTATCTATAGAAGAAATGGGCCATTGGAGGGTTAAGATTGAGTAATCTTAGCAAGGGTTAGGATTCAATGATCTTCAATCATTGTGAGATTTTCAACCCAATCCCAGGTTGACAACTGTCACCATGAGGAGGCTTGAGAGGAGATGTAAGTGGCACTAAATGCCTGAGAAGACATGGTGGTTACCTTAGGAGGTAAGGTTAGGGTTGAGTTATTAGATAATACTTTTACCCAAAGGATAAACTCTTGTGCAAGATTTAGTGGATAACCAAGGTCAAAGCAATGAATGCTTGAAGAGACCCATGGGTTAAAGGATGGTTGAGTTAGAGGAAAAGTCTCTAACCAAGGGTTGAGGTTGAGTTAACCATTAATGTTTATTGAAGACTTTTGAGGTTAACTTGTTGGAAGGTAGATAACCTTCAAGGCTTTTGTAAGAGCCTTCCAAATTTGGGGAACTCAACAAGTTAACTTGTTGAAAAGATAAAGTCTTAAATGCATCTAGAAGACTTTCTTCCAAATTTGGAGAGGTGACACCCCCAAATTTAGGGTTGTGACATGATTAGAAGAAATTAGGCTAGTTAAGTGTGATTTGAGATGTTCTAGAAGAATGATTAGGATGCAAGTGGGATATGTAGGAGAATGCAAGTAGGAGAAAATAGGATTTTAATCAAAATAAAATGTTTTATTTCAACTAAAAATGGATGCAACTTGCATTTGTAGAAAAATGCAAGTGGGGTGGTTTATAAATAAATATTGATTTATTTATATGCAAGAAAGGTTTAAATTTAATATAAATTAATTAAATTTAGAAAGAGGATTTAATCAAATAAATTCAATTTATTTAATTAATAGAAGAAAGGGGAATTAATCAAATGTTGAATTTGATTAATGGTTGGATAGAAGAAAAGGGGATATTAATTAAACCTTAATTTAATTAATAGGTGGATAAATGATAATTAAATAAATAAAATTTATTTAATTAAGTGTGCAGATTTAGGTGTACCTATATGATATTGATTTTGCACAAATCTAAAAGCAATTTATTCAAAAAATTGTACCCATTATTTATTAAACTATGTTTAAGATAATATTGAAACATTCTATAGAAAATTTGTACATGAATTTCCATCAATTGACTACATTTTGATGATTGGCAGAAGCTATATGGCGTGCACAATTTGATTGTTACTTTCAAGACTAGATAAAACCTATAAGATGGTCAACTCTAGCTAACCTCCAAGCCTAAGTGGATCCAAGAAACAATAATGTCGTTACATCACTCACATGGCACACACAAGGTGTTGGCATATGTGCAGAGCATGTTGACATGATGATATTGTGTTGTCATTGATGTCAATATGCTGAAGAGTGAATCGGTAATATGCTAAAGAGTGAACTAGTAACATTTTCTAGATGAACCAGTTTATTGAAGTTAAGCAAATGGAAAAGTGAACCGGTATAATGTTGTGAACTGATATATGTGCAAAAGGTGAAGCAGTATATGGAATTTTCTCTATCAAGGTTTAATATGGTATGACTACCAGTTGGTAGTTCCAGCCTTAGGGTTTCTGGTTGAATAGTTTCGAGCCTGTGTGATTCAACCGATGGCATTGTCTGATGAGTTAGCATTGTAATGGAGATCAGATCATGATGCCATGCCAGCCTCATGCGCGTGAAGGATCTTGCATGAAGGGGATTGGTCCTATCTACCTCGAGAATGTGTGAAGCCCCTGCAAACAGTGAAGAACACGTGATGGGTTATCATCTCCAAGAAGCGGTGAAGAACGAATGATGGAGAATGTCTTGAGATCTGTTCAAGATCGTTGTATTCAAATACAAAGTTTTCAATGGTCAGGATTGAACTGACTGAATTTCTCAACCTAAATGTTTAAGGTTTAGGGTTTATGCTAACGACCTATCTGTTTCCTATAAGGTCAATGTTGTATTTGATGTTGAGGTTGTTGGAAAATGTTGTGTGTGTATCTAAGTGCAGAGATACATGATTCTTGCCAGACCAAATAAGAGAATTGATACCTGCAAAGTGTGTGTGCAGAAGGAAGGAACGAAACTGGGTCTGCATTAGCATTGAGTGCTATTACTAGATCATTGTAATACCTGTTGATCTCTAATCACTTCAATAGTTGGAAAATCCCTTAACAGGGTAGCTTTAACCAGCTTGCTGTAAATCTTTTAATAGGGTGACTCAAACCCATTGAATTCATAAAATCCTCTAGCAAGGTAACCCTTAATAGGGTTTAACCCTTAACTGGGTATTCTAGCCATCCCTTAACTGGGTGATCCCTAACAGGATCGGTTCCTAACAAAACTTGTTGTAACAATCTTTAACTGGACTAGGCTCCTAACAGAGTGAACTTCTAAAGATTTCAAAAACAGCTTGTGGGTATTCATCCCCATTGTGGTTTTTCCCAATTGGGTTTCCACGTGAAAAATATGTGTGTCATATGTGATGCCTCTTTCATGTGATGTTTTGTTATTTCCTATTTAGTGGTGAATCATGTTGATCTAGAAAATTATTGTATCTCAGAATGATAGAATATCTATTTATGCATAAGGATAAAGTGGAAATGAGGAAGTAGGTTGTATGGAAAGCTAAGTGTTGTTGGTTTATGTCTTTCACAGTCTCATTATGTTTAACCGGTACTAATCTAGTTTAGATCAGTATTTGTGCTTGTCTATCAAGTGCATTGTTTGCAGTCAAACCGGTTCAGGAAAAAAAATTTGTGTCTGTACTGATTCACCCCCTCCCCCTCTTAGTACCGGTTTGGTACTCATTGTTCATCATTGAGTTATAAATTGGTATCAGAGCATCCTCCAGGTCCTCTGCGTTGAAATCTTAATCGCTTGAGGGAAAGATCCTATTGTAATGATGAAGAGGGAAGGTCCAAAGTTTAACAGAGATGACTTTAAAATATGGAAGGAAAGAATGAAGATATACATCAGAAGTATGGGTGCTCAACATTGGAGCTATGTTGAGAATGTTTATGTTATCCCTACCAGTACTCTCACTGATGACCGAAAGAGAGAGATTCAGGAGAATGGGCAAGTCATGAAATCCCTAATTAGTAGTTTATCTGACATTGAGTTTATTGATGTTCAGGACAAAGAGAATCCCAAAGAAGTATGGGATACTCTTGAGAATATCTATGGCGGTGATGAGCATGTGAAACAAGCTAAGAAAGAAAGCCTTAGAGGAAAGTTTGAAGACATATGGATGGTTGAAGGAGAGACCATTCAACAATATAGAATAAGAATCAAAACTATTGTTGGAGATATAAAGAGTGTAGGTGGTAAAATGGAAGATTCCATTGGTGTTAGCAAAGTTTTGAGATACTTATCACCAGTCTATGTAATAAGGGTTGCTTCTATTCAAGAGTTGAGGTCAATAGACAAGACTAAGGTATCCCTGGACTCCATCATCGCAAAGTTGACAGCCTATGAGCTAAATATTTTTGATGCTAGTGTTTAGAAGACTAAATCAACCTTTAGAGCATCTACTGCACCATCTAGAAAAGGAAAAGAAGCTAGTACCAGTGGCGAACCAAGACAGAGTAGAGAAATGGATGATGAGGAGATCCTAATGGAATTTGAAGCTCTTCTTTCCAAGAGACTTCCTAAGGGAACTGGTAAATACAGAGGTAAGATTCCTTTGAAATGCTTCTCTTGTAACTAGATAGGACACATTGTTGTAAATTGTCCTAATGGTGATAGTAAGGACAAACCGAAAAAGTTCAAGAAGTTTAAAGGAGGAAACCGGAGAAACTATTTTGTAGAAGTTGATGAAGGTCTCACTGATGAGGAATCAGAAGATGAAGAAAATCAAGATATTGTGTTTGTAGCAGTTAAGGAAGATGTGTAAGACAAGAAGGCTCTTGTCTCCCGCTTTGATAATTCCAATAAGTGGATTATTGACAGTAGTTGTTCTCACCATATGACTGGTGACCAGAGTAAGTTTCTATCTTTGGAAGAGTATGATGGTGGTGTGGTTCATTTTGGTAATGATGCACCATGTATGGTAAAAGGAAGAGGGTCCATCTCTCTGAATGGAAGAAGTAGTTCTGACAATGTGTATTGGGTAGAAGGTCTAAGGCACAACCTTTTGAGTGTTGCTCAACTGAATAATAATGGACTCATTCTGGAATTCAAAAATGGAGTGTGCAAAATCAAAGGAAAGAGTGGTGATCTGATGGCTACCAGTATGCAAACCAAAGGTAACCTATTTCAGCTAAATGCTAATGTCAGTACATGTCTTATGGTTAAGTTTGAGGATAGCTGGATGTGGCATAGGAGACTCTACCATGTAAACTTTGACAATATTGTGAAGGCCAGTAAGATCAAGGCAGTTAGAGTATTGCCTATGTTGACCAAACCAGAAAATCCTTTGTGCAGAGAGTGTCAACTGGGGAAAATGTCTTCCTCAACTTTCAAAGGTAAATCCTTCACTACAGACAATTTACTTGATCTTGTGCATACTGATTTGTGTGGTCCTATGAAAACTAGGAGTGTGCAGGGAGATAGGTATTTTATGATTCTTACAGATGATTGCTCAAGAGTGATGTGGGTCACATTCCTGAAGGACAAGTCTGAAGCCTTTGGAAAGTTCAAAGCTTTCAGAGCACTAGTAGAGAAGGAAAGTGGTGGAAGAATCAAATCCCTTAGAACTGATCAAGGAGGAGAATTCACTTCCTATGAATTCAACAAATATTGTGAAGAGAATGAAATCAAGAGGCAACTGTCTACCCCCCTAACTCCTCAGTAGAATGTCTTAGCAGAGAGGAACAACTGGACTATGGTTGAAGTGGCTAGAACTATGTTGATCTAAAGAAAGGTTTCTCACACCTTTTGGAGAGAAGCAGTGAGCACTACAGTCTACACAATGAACCAGGTACTCATCAAGAAAGGAAAGGATAAGACTCCTTATGAGTACTAGACTGGTAAGACACCAGTGGTAAGCTACTTCAAAGTGTTTGGTAGTAAATTTTATATCAAGAGGAGTGAGCATCAGAGCAAGTTTGATGCTAAATGTGATGAGGGAATATTCCTAGGGTATTCCACAAAGAGCAAAGCTCTCAAATGTTTCAACAATAGGACTCAGAGAATTGTTGAAAGAATCAATGTTAGGGTTGATGAAAACTCTGAGAAACCTAAGGAAATTGGTAGAGAGCATGTAGGAGATGAACCGGTAGTAACCTTCTGGGAACCGGTTGCAAATCAGCCTAGTACTAGTAATTGTGCTCCTACACCGGTGGATGTTGATGCTGATGAAGATGAGGATAAAGAAGAAAAGAAAGAGGAATATGTTAAGAATATACCTAGGTATGTAAAACTCAATCATGATCCAAAGTAGATCATAGGAGACAAAGATGTAGGAATTCTTACAAGAAGAAAGGTCAGAGAAAACTCATGTATGATCTCTGAATTTGAGCCTAAATCATTCAAAGAGGCACATAAAGATGAAGACTAGATCAAGGCAATGGAAGAGGAACTTGATCAGATATAAAAGAATGGTACATGGTCTTTGGTACCCAGACCGGAGCATAAAAATGTCATTGGAACCAAATGGGTCTTCAGAAATAAACTAAATGAGGATGGCACAGTGGTAAGGAACAATGCCAAACTAGTATGTAAAGGATTCAAGGTATACCAAATGGATGTAAAATCTGCATTTCTAAATGGAATACTTGAAGAAGAGATATATATAGAGCAACCAAATGGGTTTACCCTATCAGAAGACAGTGACATGGTGTGTAGGCTACATAAAGCCTTGTATAGACTGAAGCAGGCACCTAGAGCATGGTATGAACGCTTGCACTCCCATCTTGTGAAGATTGGATTTGAAAGAACAAGTGAAGATAGAAATATCTACTTGAAATCAAAAGGAGATCAGATTCTAATTTGTGAAGTATTTATTGATGACATAATCTTTGGTGGAGATGACAAGATGAGTCATGACTTTGCAGATGAGATGAAGAAGGAATTTGAGATGTCACTCATAGGGGCGATTAAGTTCTTCATTGGAATGCAAATTCAGCAAATGAAAGATGGAATCTTTATTACTCAGTCCAAGTATGTCAAAGAGGTGTTGAAGACTTTTGGCATGGAAGATAGCAAACCGGTTGGTACACCAATGGTGCCCAGTTGTAAACTATCAAAAGAGGATGACTCAGCATTGGTAAATGAGAAGGAATATACATCAATGATTGGTAAGTTGCATTATGTAGTGCATAGTAGACCAGACATTGCACATGTAGTGGGTATTACCACTCAGTTTCAGAAAAGCCCAAGAGAATCCAACTTGGTAGCAGTCAAGTGAATTCTTAGATATCTGAAGGGAACTATTGACTATGGATTATGGTATCCATACAATGATGATTTCAACCTGAAAGTGTTCATAGATGGTGATTGGGCTGGTAATGTGGATGACCGGAAGAGAACAACCAGTGGTGCATTATTTCTCAGTGGTAGACTGGTCTCATGGATGAGTAAAAAAGTAGAGTTGTATCTCTCAGTCTACAGAAGAAGCGGAGTATGTTGCAGCTTTTATGAACTGCACCCAGACTATTTGGATGAAGCATGTATTGAATGGCTTCAAAGTTCCTGTATCTAAACTGGTAAGTATATTTTGTAACAATACAAGTGCAATTAACATCTCCAAGAATCTATTTTTACATGCTAGAACCAAGCACTTTGAACTCAAGTATCATTTCTTAAGGGAAAAGGTTCAGAACAAAGAGGTGATATTGGAACATGTTTCTAGTATGGAGCAGTTAGCATATATATTCACCAAGCCTCTATCAAAGGCTACTTTTACCTATTTGAGAGGTGAATTAGGGGTGTTTCCCCTTCAAGAGGTAAACTAAAGTTTTGTGCTCCACATCAGTCAGATCTTACTTTGCTATATCTTTTCACGATTGATGTGTTGAAGGATGCTACTCCTCAAGGGGAGCAACATAGTGGAACAGGGAAGCTCGTGCCTCCACTTTGGCATTGTTATCAAAGGGGGAGAAGATGTGAAGCGGAGAAGATATCTGCAATATTAAGGAGAAGATGTGATGGAGAAAGAGAGATATCTTTGTATATTACCATCAATGACAAAGGGGGAGATTGTTGGCATATGTGCAGAGCATGTTGACATGATGATATTGTGTTGTCATTGATGTCAATATGCTAAAGAGTGAACCAGTAATATGCTGAAGAGTGAACCGATAATATGTTGTAGATGAACTGGTTTATTGAAGTTAAGCAACTGGAAAAGTGAACCGATATAATGTTGTGAACCAATATATATGCAAAAGGTGAAGCGGTACATTTGTCCAAGTGAACCGGTATATGGAATGTTCTCTATCAAGGTTTAATATGGTATCACTACCAGTTGGTAGTTCCAGCCTCAAGGTTTCCAGTTGAAGTGTTTCAATCCTGTGTGATTCAACTGATGGCATTGTGTGATGAGTTAGCATTGTAATGGAGATTAGATCATGTTTCCACATCAGCCTCGTGCACGTGGAGGATCTTGCATGAAGGGGATTGATCCTATCTACCTTGAGAATGTGTGAAGTCCCTACAAACAATGAAGAACGCATGATGGGTTATCACCTCCAAGAAGCAGTGAAGAACGAATGATGGAGAATGTTTTGAGATCTATTCAAGACCGTTGTATTAAAATTCAAAGTGTTCAATGCTCAGGATTGAACCGAATGAATTGCTCAACCTAAATGTTTAGGGTTTAGGGTTTATGCTACCGACCTATCTGTTTCCTACAAGGTCAATGTTGTGTTTGATGTTGAGGTTGTTGGCAAATATTGTGTGTGTATCTAAGTGCATAGATATGTGATTCTTGCCAGACCAAATAAGAGAATTGATACCTGCAAAGTGTGTGTGCAGAAGGAAGGAATGAAACTGGGTCTGCATTGGCATTGAGTGCTATTACTAGATCATTGTAATACCTATTGATCTCTAATCACTTCAACAGTTGGAAAATCCCTTAACATGGTAGCTTTAACTAGCTTGTTGTAAATCCTTTAACAAGGTGACTCAAAGCCATTGAGTTCATAAAATCCTCTAGCAAGGTAACCCTTATTAGGGTTTAACCCTTAAGCAGGTATTCTAGCCATCCCTTAATCGGGTGATCACTAATAGGATCGGTTCCTAACAAAACCTGTTGTAACAGTCTTTAACTAGACTAGGCTCCTAACAAAGAGAACTTCTAAAGAGTTCAAAAATAGCTTGTGGGTATTCATCCCCATCGTGGTTTTTCCCAGTTGGATTTCCATGAGAAAAATATGTGCGTCATATGTGATGCCTCTTTCATGTGATGTTTTGTTATTTCCCGTTTAGTGGTGAATCATGTTGATCTAGAAAATTATTGTATCTCAAAATGATAGAATATCTATTTATGCATAAGGATAAAGTGGAAATGAGGAAGTAGGTTGTATGGAAAGCTAAGTGTTGTCGATTTATGTCTTTCACAGTCTCATTATGTTTAACCGTTAGTAATCTGGTTTAGACCGGTATTTGTGCTTGTCTATCAAGTGCGTTGTTTGCAGTCAAACCGGTTCAAAAAAAGTTTTTGTGTCTATACTGATTCACCCCCCCCCCCTCTCAGTACCAGTTTGGTACTCACTGTTCATCATTGAGTTATCACAAGGTTCTAATAATATAATGATATGAAACAATCCCTCTAAGAGTTATAATTGAATGAGTAGTTTTTTTTAAGGTATGTAAGAGTTATTTCTGAAAAATGGCATTCTATTGAATAGATGTTACCTCTTATTTATTAATTAATGAACATTTTATAAAAACTCATAGTCAAATTTTAATGTACTAAATGAAATGAAAATTTTTATATTAATGTATAAGATACTTTATACTTATTTCCAAAAATGCTTGAAAATAGAGTTTGGAGAAACTTTTAAGTGTGAACAAGTCTTGGAAGTTGGGAAAAAACTTTAAATTTGATTCTTGTTTTTTATTAAGAAACAAATAAGGGTGTTGAAATTTTACAACCAAAACCCCTAATGTCATAGATATATAGTCCTTTGATAGACAACTTACACAATTACGCACACCATTAGCAGACTACTTATAGCACACAAGCAATAGTACAAACAAATCCACATCAAGAGTGGATTAGACTTTCACCCACAACTCAAGGATGGGTTTGGGATGAGGAAGAAATAACTTCCCTTTGTTGCCTAACAACAATCCAAGCAATACTATCATCCAAAAAACCATTACAAGGGGAAGAAAGGGATGAACCCCCCACGGATGGTGGTCTACCAGCACACAAGGTAGGGTTTACATTCTCCACCAAAGGCTTGGCCTAAATAGGAGCATTAGGTTGCAAGCACAGATCAGGAGCTTCCCCAACAAGGTCTAGACTACTTATTACTTCATATTACTTGTTTTAGAAGAGTTCAATAGTCGATAATAAGAAAAATATCATCACTATATAAAGTAGTTTTTCACAAATTAGTGAAAAAAGGAGACAAAGATATACAAATTATTTCTACTCCTATGATGGGCTTCTATAAACAAGAGCAATAGGTTTGAAAAATAGATCAGGAGGCTCCCCAACAAGGTCCAAACTATTTTTTACCTCATATTACTTCTTTTATAAATGAGTTCCATAGTCGATAATAAGAAAAATATCATCACTATATAAAGTCATTTTCCACAAATTGGTGAAAAAAGGAGACAGAGATATACAAATTATTTTTGCTCCTATGATAGCCTACTATGAACACCCTAAATAAGTGTTGTCAATATATCATAATTTAGCTCACTATAATCTTTCTAAAAGTGATGCAGGAGCATCCCCGGTTCTTGGCAATCTTGCATCAACCCAAAAAAATTTCTTTCGGTTTGTTTTTTGTTTGCAGTTTCAGCATTTTCTTTCATTTGCTCACTGGATCTTGCAGAGTTGTATTTTGCTTGTGAACATGATCATCTTCTATATTCCTAAACCGCGGGAGATTTGGATCACTCTCTAGCAAGTTATCAGTTCTGAATTTCGAGACATTTTTTTGGCTTAGAACACTGGAGCCTCTTGGACCTTCTTTTCTATTTGTTAGTCCCAACCGGTGCTGAGAGGGGAGGGGTGAATCAACACTTTACCAATTTTACACAATTAAAACTTTTAACTCAAGTCAGCATTAACTTACTATTCATCAATACAAATAATTAATGTAGAAGAATATGCATGCATGAAAAGATACACAGTGACACCAAGATTTATCTCATGGAAACCCAAATGGGAGAAAACCACGGTGTGAGTAGGAACTCACAAAATTTGTACTCTTCTCAAGTACGCCCGATGAGGATCCATCCCTATTAGGAGATTACAAAGACACTGTTAGGTGTCACCCGGTTAAGGGATTTTGATTAAGGCTTGTTATTGCCTTTACCCTGTTAGAGGTAGCCTTGTTAAATGTCTTAGGATCATCAATTAAGATGATACCTAGTTAACGGATTTTACAATGGGACCTGTTAAAGTCCACCCAGTTCAAAGATTTGAGTTGCAATGGTTAGAAAGCAATAGAAATATGATATGCTACATTAGCTACTAATATCTTGATCAGATCACAATGAAAATCATATTCTATTTGCACCGGTTGTGTCTGCTCTGCACAGCACCGGTTTCCTGCTTAAACCTTCAGCTCTACACTTTGTCAGTTCATTGATCCTCGTCTCTTCACTTTGTCGGTCCTCTAACCCTCAGATCTATACTTTGTCAGTCCTCTGACCCTTGGCTCTTCTCTCTGTTTTGCTCCCCCTGTTGTCACTTTCATATATCTCTTTTCACATGAACAAAAATCTCATAAAAAATGAATTATGTGAATTTATTACCCTTTGGATATGTCACCAACTTTCCCTCCAAAACATCAGATTCAAAATTTTGTTACCGTGTCATAAATCACTCTCCAAAAATCATTCCAAGAATATTTTTCAAAACACTCGTTCATGCCAATAAGTCCGTCGGTTGACTGGAGACGATTATCGATTTAACTGGATGTTAACTGAACGTTACCAAGTCTGTCGGTTACAAACTCTGTTAGTGTACCGATCAAAATCTACCTAGCTAATTACCTCTTGTATACTGATCTGTTCACTTCTTAGCCGGATGACCTCTTCAGTGTCGGTCTACTCATTGCTTGCCAATTGACCTCTTGTGTGTCGGTCTACTCACTGCTTACCCTATCTACACATTGCTTAGTTGGTTGACCTCTGTATACTGGTCTACTTACTGTCGATGGACTATGAAGACTTGGAAGATGATGTTGCCAACAATGACAACCATATCATTCACCATTCATACAAAATTTACCAAAATGCCAACACTATTGATGAATCTTGCAGACCCTTTCGATAGCTTGCAGAGTCCCAGTTCATTGATTCAAATGTTCCTTGGCATGTGGCTGACCTTCCCTTTGATCCACACTTCATCCTTTGGATTTTCTGAAGAAAACTCTTTGGCAGAGGCTGACCTAGTGGCTTTACATGTTTGATCTTGTTCTTTAGCATTTTATCCCTCTTGGGCCAACCCAAGTCCTTCTAGACCATATAAATCAATGTAATTTAGCATCTTGAATCATCAAAGAGAACATAGAAGATATATCTTAAGATTAGAGGTCCAGAGTTGACCTGTATGTGGCAGGACAGTGATTTAAATCTTGTATCCTGGATGTTACCGGTCATTTGTAAACAACTTTCATGATCTAATTCACTTAGTTCTGAATTGCCTCCATCATATCCTCGTGTTTTTTTTGTGTTTACTCTTGCTGCCTGGTCAAGATTGATCTCTTTGAGGTCCCTCCTAACCGATGACTACATCAAGTGGTATCAAAGCGAGATTTAATTTTGGAGATTGTGTTGTCCTGAAGGTTTTTTTGTGGGGTGGTAGACTGTGGATCCAACTTGCAATTGCAGAGGAATGGTGTGAAGATGGTGCGAAGAGGAAATAGGAATGGTGGAGCATATAGGAATGCAGACCCTACTGTGATGGAAATGTTGAGAGGAATTGCATCTCATTTAGAATTCATTGAGATAGCCTAGAGAAGAGGTTGACATATTGAAGATGTGACCGAAGATGAAGAAGAAGAAGTATCGATAGAACAAGTAGCAAACCCACCGGCGATTGATCCGGATGAAGAAAGGTTCTTTGAGGGATTTGAGTAGGGTGAATACTAAACCACATTTTACCCCATCGGAGTATGATGGAAAGTTGTATTCAGATGAATTAATGAACTCGATATCAGAGATGGAGAAGTATTTTGATTTTGAGAACCGCGTAGAAAAAAGAAAGGCAAAATATACTTGTACTCAATTGAAAGGTCATGCATCTCTTTGGTGGGAACATTTGCAGGTTGATAGACAGAGGAGAGGTAAAGAAAAGATCAAATCATGGGAGTGGATGGTTGCCAAGTTAAAATCAAATTTTATGCCAGTTAATTTCTATGTGAAGTTGTTCTAGAAGTTGTAGAACTTGAAGCAGAAATAATCTAGTGTGAAGGACTATACCAAAGCATTCTACAAGTTGAATATCAGATCTAGACATGTCGATGATGAGATTGAACAATTTGTGAGATATTTGAATGGATTGCGGATGTCTATACAAGATGAAATTAGTTTGATCAAGTTGTAGAGTGTTGAAGAAGCTTACCAATATGCCTTGAAAGTAGAAGAGAAGTTGAACAAAAGACATGAGCAGAGATAGAAGGGTAGAGGAGGAAGGTTTTCTGGAGGAAGATTTTATGGAGGAAGAGGAACTTGTATAGATTAGAACAAGGACAAGGAAGTAAGAAAAGATGGCAATTCATACCGAAAGGATGACATAAATTTCTATCAGAGAAGAGAACCTGCTCCCTACCAGAATGAAAATTTTGGAAAAGATGATAGAAGACAAGATAAGAGAGTGTTTAGAGGTACTTGATTTAAGTGAGGAGGAGAAATACATAGTGCTTTTGAATGTAAGAAGACAAAGATCATTGGAAGAATACCATTGGTAGAAGAAAGCCCCATCGGATCAGCTAACAAACCAGGAGATGAAGAATTGTTGATAATGAGAATAGCTTTGTGTCATACAAGAGAGGATGCAAAACCCTTGCAGAGGAGAAATTTGTTCAAGACCAGATGTAAGGTATCTGGTAAGTTCTATAAAGTAGTTATTAATAGTGGTAGTTCAAATAATCTTGTTTCAGAATAAATGATGGATAAATTGAAGTTAGAGAGATTGAAACACCCTAAACCTTATCAGATACCATTGATTCAGGATGACCATAAGTTGTTAGTGAGTGAGAAATGCTTGGTGAAATTAAAAATTGGATATTATCATGATGAAGTTTTGTGTGATATTATGCCTATGGATATTTCTTACCTTTTGTTGGGTAGACCTTGGAAGTTTGATAGACAGACAATACATGATGGAAGAGAGAACATATACACAATTGTAGCAAATGGGATGAAGCAAACCTTGTTACCCTTGAAGAGTGAAGTTTGTACCAATGCTAGAATTTGTTTGGTGGATGGAAGAAAAATCCTAGATGGAATGAGACATGGGAACATTTGATTTTCCTTAGTTCCTTAGAAGACTAAGACCCTGGAGCATGAAGAACAATCAAAGGAGATAAAGGAGTTGCTGACAGAGTATGAAGACATCATTTTAGATAATGTGTTTGATGGATTACCACCTATGTGGAGTATCATTCATTGCATGGACCTGATTCCCAGAGCTAGTTTGCCTAACAAAGTTGCACACCAGATGAAACTGACAGAGAATGAAGAGTTGAATATACAAGTACAAGAATTGTTGAAGAAATGTTTGATCAAAGAAAGTTTGAGTCCCTATGCAATACCAACAATGTTAGCACCTAAGAAGAATGGAGAATAGAGAATGTGTATTGATTCTAGAGCAATAAACAAGATCATAGTGAAGTACAGGTTTCCTTTATCTAGGATGGATGACATAATGGATTATTTGAGTGGAGCCAAATACTACACAAAGATAGACTTGAAGAGTGGATATCATCAGATCAGAATCAAAGAAGGAGATGAGTGGAAGACAACATTCAAGACAAATGAAGGATTGTATGAATGGTTGGTGATGCCTTTTGGGTTGACTAATACACCAAGTACTTTCATGAGATTGATGAATAAGGTATTGAAGAAATTATTGGGTAAGTTTGTTATTATATATTTGGATGGCATTCTGATTTTTAGTAAGACAAAAGAGGAGCATTTGTTGCATTTGAGACAAGTTTTACAGTGGCTAAGAGAATAAAAGTTGCTGATAAATCTTAACAAGTGCAGTTTCATGAAAGAAGAGTTAGTCTATTTAGGATTTGTGATATCTGTAGATGGATTGAAGATGGAACCTGAGAAGGTAAGAGAAATTGTTGAATGGCCTACACTGGGAAGCATTGGAAAGATAAGATCATTTCATGGATTGGCTAGTTACTACTGAAAGTTTATCAAAAAATTTAGTTCAGTTTGTAGTGCTATGACTGAGACAATGAGGGAAGATAGGAAGGAATTCAAGTGGAAAACCAAAGAAAATATAAGTTTTGAGTTGTTGAAGTAGAAGGTAACTGAGCATCATGTGTTAGCTTTAGCAGATTTCAACAAATTATTTCAAGTGGACTATGATGCAAGTGGGAACACAATTGGAGCAGTATTGAGTCAGCAGTAGCTTATTTCAGTGAGAAGTTGAATGATGATAGGAGGAGATATTTAGTGTATGATCAATAATTTTATGCCATAGTTTAAACCTTGAAGAATTGGAGACATTACCTATTGCCTAAGGAATTTATGTTGTATATTGATCATCAAACTTTGCAGTATGTGAACAATCAGAGTAAGTTCAATCAGAGTGAGATGGGTAGAAATTTTGTAGAGTTACACCTTTGTGTTGAAGCATAGGAGTGGGAAGTCCAACAAAGTTGTTGATGCATTGAGTAGGAGGAGGAATTTATTGACAAAGATGAGAGTGACAGTATTAGGATTTGAAGAGTTGAAGACCTTGTATGATGACGACCCGATTTTGTAGAACCTTGGAAGGCATGTAGAGCATAGGTTATGGTAGATAGAAGCAAGTGGTTGGATTATTTCAGTTAGGATGGGATGTTATTCAAAGGAGTATAGTTGTGTATACTTAAGAGTTATATGAGGGAGAATCTGATAAAGGAGAAGCATAGTGGAGGATTAGTCGAAAACTTTGGTGTTGACAAAACAGTAGCATTGGTGAGTGAAAATTACTTTTGGTCTCAAATTCATAAGGATGTTAGGAAATCTATGCAGAGTTGTAGAGTTTGTCAGATTGAAAAAGGTAGTATTCAAGATATGGGATTGTATAAACCTTTGGCAATACCAGAGAGACCTTGGGAAGACAGAAGCATGGATAGATTCTCGAAGATGGATCATTTCATACCTTGTAAGAATACATCAAATGCAGTGCATGTAGCTGACTTATTTTTCAAGGAGGTAGTGAGATTGCATGGATTAACTAAGAGCATAGTTTCATACAGAGACACTAAGCTTGTTAGTTATTTTTGGAGAACACTTTAGAAGAAGATGAAGAAAAATTTGGAGTTCAATTATAATTTTCACCCACAGACTGATGGAGAAATAGAGGTAGTAAATAGGAGCTTGGGAAATTTATTGAGATGCTTAGTTGGAGAGAAAATCGGAAGTTGGGATTTGATTCTTGCACAAGCAAAGTTTGCCTACAATAATTCAGTGAACAAGAGCACTAGAAGAACACCTTTTGAGATTGTTATCGGAGCACACCCTAGAGGTATATCAAAATTGAGAGATATCAGTAATGAAGATAAGCGGAGTGTAGAGGCAGAAGAATTTTCATATCACATGAAGGCCTTGCATATTCAGGTTAAACAACAATTGGAGGATATGAACAACAAATATAAGGAGAAAGCAGATGAGAAGAGAAGACATAAGGAATTTGAAGTTGGCGATGAAGTGATGGTGTATCTGAGAAAAGAAAAATTTCCAGTTGGAAACTATAACAAGTTGCAAATGAGGAAGTTTGTACCTTGCAAGATCTTGAGGAAATTAAGTTTCAGAAATGCATATGAAGTGGAGCTACTAGATAGTTTGAGTATTTCACCTATATTCAACATTGCAGATCTAAATCAGTATCATGAATCAAAATTCAGTGAAGACAGTATTGTAGACTTGGAGAAACAGTTGCCCTGAAAGGAACTAGAGTAGATTGAAGACATTTTGGATAGTAGGAATGGGCGTAGTACCCAGAGCAGTCAGTACAAGGAGTATCTTATGAAGTGGAAGGATAGAATAGTTGAAGATTCATCTTGGATTTCTCAGGAAGAGGTGGACTGCCTTGGTTTTCCTCTAACCCCTAAAAAGTAAGGGACTCACCTTTTCAACAACCCTAAATGTCTGATGCAAGAGCATCCCCGGTTCTTAGCAATCTTGCATCAACCAAAAAACATTTCTTTTAGTTTGTTTTTTGTTTGCAGTTTCAGCATTTTCTTGCATTTGCTTACCTGATCTTGCGGAGATAGATTTTTCTTGTGAACATGATCATCTTCCTTATTCCTAAACCACAGGACATTTGGATCATTTTTCAGCAAGTTATCACTTCCAGATTCTGAGACAGTTTTCTGGCTTAGAACACCAGAGTTGGTTGGACCTATTTGCTATTGATGAATCTTGCGGATGCTTTCTATAGCTTGTGGAGCCCCAATTTGTTGATTCCAATTTTCCTTGGCATGTCGATGACCTTCCCTTTGATCTTCACTTCATCCTTTTGATTTTTCGAAGGAAACTCTTTGGCAGAGGCCGACCTAGTGGCTTTACACATTTGATCTTGTTCTTCGGCATTTGATCCCTCTCGGGCTGACCTAGATCCTTCTAGACCATATCAATCAATGTAATTTAGCATCTTAAATCATTAGAGAGAATATATAAGATATATCTTAAGATTTATAGGTTTGGAGTTGACTGATTCTATAATTGAGCATGTATGTGGCAAGCCAGTGAGCCGAATCTTGTATCCCAGATGTTATCGGTCATTTGTGAATAGTTTTAATGATCTAATTCACTTAGTTCTGCATTGCCTCCATCATATCCTCATATTTTTGTTGTGTTTAATCTTGCTTCTCGGTCAAGATTGGTCTATTTGAGGTCCCTCCTAATTGATGACTACATCAAAAATAGTCACTTTTATCATGACTCGATCATAGTCCTTTATTGTCATGGGTCCTACTAGTTTTTTGTTCATGGTAGTGAATTTTGGTCACAAATTAATATACTTTAATTAAGGCATTTTATTTTCAATCATCTCTTGATAGAAATGGCATAAGATTTAAAGTTTCTTACAAACCTATTGTTACCAAATTTTGCTACAGCTAAATTTGGTGGCCTATCACAGGTCTTACACATTGCATTTGAAGAAAGGTACACAAAAAAAATTCAAAAGTTTCTTCATTGTGCACATAATATTTTAAAATTTGAATTTCATTTCACATATGTGAGTATTTCAAGCAAATAACACCAAAAGATTGCATAGAAATATATTTTGTATTACAAGAAATGTGTAAGGTGTCTCACACAAGTCATGGAAATAGCTGAAACTGAAACTATAAACAGATATTCTCATACCATTATGAAAATAAACTATACAAAAGAAGAAGAAAAAGAGTATGAGAATAAGGTAACCCGTCATTACCTGGAATGACGAGTCTAAACTTGAGAGAGTTGCCATGCCACAACTGCTCATCCACTCTAGCTTCTTCCCCCCACATTCCAAGTTTACCTGCAAGAGAATTGATATTTATGTTAGAGCAATGAGGATTATCATACTTTCATACCCAAACTCAACAAAAATATAGTTTATCTACATAAGGATATCAAAACATATGCCTACAACTATTAGTATGTCAGAATCATAGGCAAGGAATCAATGTAGAGAGACTGCCATGAGATAACAACATATACCATGTTTTATCTAACGTGTTTGTTTCATGTGCAGATATAGGTACATATACATAGTGCATTATTGGTTTATCATTTAAGCATGTGGGGTTAAATGGGGCTCCCACAAGGGTTGATCTCAACATGCTAACATGTCAATAAGGCTTCAGAGAACAGAGGCTTGTCATCCACAATAGTGAACTCTCGAGATCAATGTTATAAATGACACGTCAATGTCCAATGATACCATACTGGTAGGTTAAAAGGCTAGACAATCCTAGTGAGGTCTTAGAATGAATATATTGCCTTACTTTTTATGATATAAGTGATAGAGCATTATGAAGATGACATTAGTACAGTCATAAGGGGATAAATCAGTGCCAAATTCTATGGACTCATGTCAATCAATCATATGTGATAGTAACAAAAGACAACAATAAGAGCATATGGCACTGTTGTATAACGCATGATATAGTCAATCACAATAAACAACCATATGTCATTATTGTAGTGAAGATGTCAAATACCGATCAAAGCTAGTGAAAAGTTTAAGGTCACAAAGGATTATCTAGGACAGTGGTCTAAATCAATTTTTTTGTCCAATCAATACTAATGGACAAGAGAACTATTGTAGAGAAATCAAGTATAAGCCCTAGCCTAGATTGAAAAATATTTCTCATAGTAAGCACCAATAAACTTGATACAAAGGTTCAACACATGAAATCATAAGGCATCATCAAATAAAAAATAAGGAGTGAGGTTTGGGTAAGAGGAAGTCATGGTCATATTGATTCCATGATGACATGCAAGATACATAGTTTAGGAGACCTCAAAACAGTGAGTGATATCTTCACCTCATTATCACTATAAAAAAGACCTAATACATTATAAGGAAGCCCTATATACAATTCATGATACAGTTGATCACAAGGAGCACAATTGAGTATTGTTAGTGAGCACAAGGAAGTATGCATTAATGTCTTATGACAGTGAGCAAAATAAAGTGAAAAATCATACCATTGAGGTATAAGTGATGCCAACATAGGATGTGGTGTTTAGTCATGTGGTTGTCATTAAGGAGGATATGTGAGCAAAGAATAAGTATCCACTGTCAATAGCCAACAAGATAGAAGTCACAGAGGATACCAAATATTGTAGTCCATAGTTATAAGGACAGACCTATATTAATGGATAGCAAAAAAATATAATACTAGATAAGTACTATGGGTTATCTACCTCCACCATTGAAAATTATTCATAACACCCTAAAGGATGAATCATTGTCAAAGCAGACTTCACAACCTTGTAATGATTATAAACTTCATGATAGAAAGAGAGTATTGTCAACAAATAACAAATCACCATTGATCAGAAACACTATTGGAGCAGTCATAAGCCTTTTGACAGTTAGAAGAGTAGTAGTCTTAATGAGTTATAGAGCAATAGTATAGTTAGGAAACTGCTAGAGTACCCATGCTTCACAAGGTTATGACTATTAGGAAATAAACAGTCCTAAGATAATGATATGACAGGTATCATTAGAAGTGAAACTAAGTTTTCAAGTGAACTGCTTGACAGTTATTATAAATCAAACAATACTGATAGACTTATAAAGCACTGAGAGGGGGGGTGAATTAGTGATAGCAAAAACAATACTACTTTAAACACTGGCCAGTTGAGATACTTAACAAGTTTACTAAACACTATGCATGCAATCCAAAATGATATTAAAGCATCCACAATAAGTAAAACATCCACCATAACACAAGTGTTTATATGTGGAAAACCCAAATGGGAAAAACCATAGTGAGATGGGACTCACAAGTTAACTATTTGCAGTAATAGATAACTGAACGGTTAAGGTCTACAAAAGTGCTCTGCTAAGAGCGAATCCTATTAAAGATTCCAAAGCTTTTTTAGGAGCTATACCCTGTTAAAGGTAGTACCCTATTAGGAGTAACCTCGGTAGAGGATTTCTGAATCCAAACTAATGGATCACCTTATTAAAGGATTTGTACAATGAAGCTTGTTAAAGCTTACCCAGTTAGGGGATTTGACTTTTGTAGTGATTAGAAAACAATAGGTGGTGTGATCTAGAAGTAGCACAACTTGATTGAATAGATCCTCTTCTACGCACTCAAAACTGCATCACCAACATATTTTGCAATGCCTTCAACAACTTAACACTTCTATATTCACATACATCATATCATGTAAAATAATTCATCATAATGTCATTATATAGACATTAGATTTCATGTTGGCTTAGAAATCATATCACAATTTCCTAGGTGCAGTGTATCTAGAGAATCTAACATAACTCATCACAAATTGTTGCCAAATCTGTCGAATAGGGGTAACTCATCATGAACGGTGATAACTCATCACACAATCAATGAATACCAGTGAGAACACTGATACTAGTTAAGAGTTAGCCACTATCAACATGTAAACCGATTGTCCTCCATTTTTTTCTTTGATGGTTTCCACTAAATCTCCAAGTTGGTGTCAAGTCATTCCTGCATATACCGATTGTCTACATATACCGGTTTGACACTCTCTAGACCATCATAAACTAAACATCAATACCGGTTGCAATACAAGTAACTTTAGAAGTAATACCAATTTGTCTAAGATTACAATGACAATGTGAATATATGTGTGTGTACATGTTCCATCAATGACAATATATGAAGTCATCCATTACAATCATCATCAAGCCAACAATCTCCCCCTTTTGCATTGATGGCAACACTTAGAAAATTTTACAACTTAACAACTAAGTGTGCTTACAAAAACTGTACAAACATATTTCAACTCCCCCTTAACAATACATACAAAATTTTCACAACATACATACATATTTCTACTCCCCCTTTGATAACAATGCCAAATTGAAAAGTAAAATACATATATATATATATATATAGCAAAATTTGCATCAAAAAATTTACATATACAAAAATGTAAGTGTCTTTATCAAGGAGTGTTCACTTCACTTTTCAAGAAAATATTACTGAAAGTAAGCTTCATTTGAGAAAAATCATTTTCCCATGTTTCTAGTAAGGTTCTAGTGATCTCTATGGTTGTCATGACCTGTGCAGAAAATTCTTTCATTGCATCAACTATACTCATCTCTGGAGTAGCTAAAACTGCTTCTTCATTCTTATATGCTCGTTGCAGGATGTCTACTTTAGGTCTCAATAATTTCTTTAACTCCTTCAAGGATCAAAGTCTCTTTTCCTATTCAAAATCATACATATCTAACCAATTTTGCAAATCATAAACAGATTTGCCAAAAGCTAAGACTGAATCTTGTAAAGGTATGTAGGCATTACATATCTTTTCCAGTTCCAGTTTTGTCTCAATTCGCTTCTTAATCAAATCAGTATAGAAAAATGAAACATTGGATGTGTAGGCTAGAATTTTGCCTCTTCTTTCAATATCTTTTCTCAAAAGATCTTTGTTCAGGGATAAAGCAATCTTCCCTATATCAATATCTTTCATTATGTGTTCTCTTCTCTTCCTATAGTTTATCTCAACCAAAGTTTGAGCTGCTTCCTCAAGGGACTTGAGTTGGTCAGAGGCATTAGCAACCAACTGGCCAAGCTTGCCAATAGGAGTTGACAAGTTCCCTATAGCAGTCTCCGATAGAAGACTAGACAAAATCTCCACAGCAGTTTGGATAGTTTCTGCTTCCTTCCATTGTTCCTTAAGTCTCTTCTTTTGAGCCCTAGATTGCATCGCAGTTGCAATCTCCAGAAGTTCTGATGCACTCATATTCTCCACATCTATAGGCCCTTTGATTCCTAATGAGTCATCATCATCATCATTATGCTACTTGACTAATGTCTTTTCTTGTTCATTAGATTTCTTCTCCTCGGTTTTCTCTTTCTCTTGTTCCTTTTCTTGCTTTGAGGGCTTCTCTTCAACTTTTTATGTAGGATTCTCCTGAGTAGCCTGTGAAACCGGTGTTTGTTGTATTTTCATTTGTAGATATTTTACCGGTGGGGGTGGAACATCCATATTTGGTTGAATTACTGATACATCCACTAGTTTAACCTGTGAAATAGTAATAACTAGTGGCTTCTTATCTAGTTCAATAATATTCCCAAATAGATCAATAGTATCTTGTATTTCATCAAAAAAGATCACCAGTTGGGAATTAATCTCATCCTTTTTCTTGATAGGATAGACAATATCAGCTTGCACTATTTCTTCCTCATTCATCCTCAGTCGTACATCAGGATTTGTTTGATCATCATTATAAGACTGTGTATGCTTATGCATCCGTTGAATGTTTTGAGCTATCTGATGAGTTTCAACTTCAATAGATTGAGCTTTTCAATTTAATAACTTCAATCTTCTTTCCTTAGAAATAAACTGTCCTTTATAATTATCAAGTAATGCAACTAATTCATCTCTAGATAATTCAGGAAAATATTGAATAAATACATTGTCAATAATTTCTAAATCTTGATCAACATATTTTTGCCACTTATTAGCAAGAATGGAGTACAAAGAATCAGAAATATCATCTTTAAGGTCTTGAGGTAATTGATTGTATTGACATAAGTATTTGATTACCTGTTGAAAATTTTGTTCCTTCTGGTCTTCATCAAATGAATCAAAACATTTTTTGACATTATCAAATCTATTCCTCCCTAATGTTTTCAATGTCTTCTCAAAATCAGTCATAGGCTTGTAAGATAAAACATTAATAGGAACACTTGCCTTTCGCACTTCTACTACTAGTTTAGCTACTTTACCAGTTGCTTTCATTTTCTTGGGTTCTTCTTCTATGTCGATATCATCATATTCTGCTTGAAGAATCGGTTGCTTGCCTCTCTTCTTCGTAGCATTCACTTTGGGTGTCTATTCCTTTTTTACTTGTACACTTCATGTCACTTTTGTATTGGCATGTACAGAAGGTGCCTTCTCAACCTTCTTCTTCTTTCCTTTAACACTACTAGGTTGAGCACTACTGGTTTAAGCCGGTGCAGTTTGCTCCTCGAATGTTCCAAGTCTTTTCTTTTTCTTGTCCACTGGAGATGCCAACATGTTATTAGCATAACCGATCAATCAGTCATAATTGACTTGATAGCTCATGTCTTCCATTTCACCCTCCCTAGATTTGATAGCTTCCATGTGATAGAAATTAGTGGTGACAGTGAAAATGATGTCCTTAGCAAAGTTTTTCACCACATCTTTAGGTAGTCTAACCCTCATACTCATTTTCTTTTGAAATTCATTGAAGTGTTATTAACAACCTTAATGTTGTTCTTGACCTGGGTAGTTACCAGTAGGTCTTTTGACCATTCAATGTCACCAATTCCCCATAGGAAATTTTGTAAGTAAAAGAATAAACCAATCAATAACTAACCAAATTTGAACTTCTGATTGATGTCCTTAATTGATTGTAGATTTAACATCAATTGACTTTTTATGGCCTCTCATAGGTCATAATCTATGTTCTGAGAAATCATTCTATAGGTTGTATGCATTGTTGTAGATGGCACACTATTCATTTTACTAGAATAGAATATCTTGTAACCTATAACCATGGTAGCCAATTTAACTATTGGGTCCTTAATGTTATCAACAGAAAATGCATGCCCATCAGAGGTAGATTGAGTGAATGTAATTACAGTCTCTTTAGAAATTTTCCTCAGCTTGGAAACTTCACCAGTTGACAAAAAACCAGTCACGGCATGGATAGCTTCCTTAGTTATAGTATGTGATCTTCTTAGATACATATTTTCACCATGAACTCGACTAAGAATGATTCTGGCATGTTCCTCTTCAAAATCCTCAAGAAAATAAGTTGTATTATGAAAACCCTTCTCATAAACCCTAATATACTCGGGTTGGATCTTTCCGCTCTTATCACACAGGGATTTCAATTGAGAGTATATTGATAATGATCCTAAATCTTCGATTTTACAATTAATATAACTAGACAAATCACCTTTTACGATAACACCGTCAGGTACTTGAGACAAAGCATTATATGACACAATTTGTTCAGATTCCATAACCTCCATAGGATCTGATGTCATCATAAGTTTCTCTACTTGCTTAGATGATGAAGCCATTCTAATAAACTCAATTTGAAAAGGGATTTTTACAAAGAAATACCTTAATTCTCCCGCACTACCTTGATTTTTGGTTGATTACTCAAATGCACACCAATTCCACCTTCACTAATCTTTGAATTAGCTTCAATCATGCAATTCACAATACAAATTCATCCACAACCAGCTAGCAATTCTCTTTTCGCTCTGAAAGTGCTCAAGAATTCTCTTTTGAATGCATTTAGGGTAAAAATAACATAGTAAAACTTGTTTTTATCATCTTTACCTACTGCATTAATTTCTTGACTGCTAGAGTTACAAACCCTAATACACCACTTAATGGTATATCTAATTTTAACAGTTGTAAAACCAATTGACAAACTTTTGAAAAACTGATTAACAAAGATATCAAGATTTCACACATATCAACTCAAAAATGCAAACTTTCTTACCACACATCTTTCAAGGGGTCTGGAAGTAGATTTACCGCTATGCTCCCCTTAGCCCTATAGAAAGGCTTAATTCACTGGTGTAGGATTCTCCACACTAGGTGAAGGATTAATTTCTTCTGCAGGCATATCATCACTCTTCTTTTTCTAGATTCGGTTCATCTCTTCTTTGGTTTCTTCAACATTTACCTTCTGTTTACCCTTCTTGTCTTCAGAGTGGTTGATCGGTTTATTCTTTCTAGTTCTATATAACTTTGCCATGTGTCCCGATTTATGACAATGATAGTAGGCCATTCCAAATGATCTCCAAGGTCTTGCATTGCCTCCTCCAGTTCTCCTTCTGCAATTCATAGCCACATGACCATAATTGTTACAAATGGTGAAAATGACATTAGTTACCTTTTCCATCTCAAATGGACTAAACCGGTTGACATAGGGTTTAGGTCAGTTCATATTACCCCAGCTGTCATAAGTTCTCCTCCAGTTACCATTAGGTCTTGGATTCATGTGAGGTACTGGATTATTTTATCCATATCTGCATTCAACTAATCTATGTCCATACATGTTGCATGTAAAACAATGACCTTCAAATCTCCTAGATACATACCTAGAATTTGCATTGTAACCTGTATTCTCATTGGGTATGTTTCTACACACATTTGCAATATGTCCAGGTTTATGATAGACAAAGTAAATAGGTTTAAATATTTTCTTACCAGTGGGCTTGTTAGCTTTAGGAGTATTTTTGTCTTTGTGAATGTTGCTCTTTGTTCTAGAAGACTCTCCTTTCTCAGATGTATTAAAGACTATTCCATATGTATCTCCTTTCATCCTCTGAGATTAGATTTGGTCATCCAGCATATAATAACTCTTATTGAACGTTTCTAGCTTTCCATTAGCCTCAGTGAGTTCTCTTGTAAGATCTTCATTGTGTTTTGTTAGTCTCTCTCTTAGGAATGATGTCATTTCAAGATCTAATTGCAAAGCCTCTTTTTCTACTTTTTCTTCATGCTAGTGCTCATGCAAAGTTGCATTCTCTTGTTTGATCTTAGCAATCTCATGATCTTTTTCTTTGACAAGGTCATCAGCTTCCCTCCTAGCTCATGCGGATAGTTAGGGCTTCTAACTCTCTTCTCAAATTTAGCTTCTCACTGTTCAATTTTTCAACTTCTTCAGCCAGTGCATCAATTTTAGCTTCATCTGAAGAACTATTATCAGATATTTCCAATAGTTGTTTATTCATCTCTCTCCTTTTGATTTGTGAAGCTTTAAATTTGACCCTTAGGGTTTCAAGATCTTCCTTATTAGCTTCAAGCACTCTGTCCATCTCAAAGTAGCTCATAACCCACATGGTGGCTTTAGGGTTTCCTTCCAAGCAAATAAGCCTAAGGAAGTTAGGCTTTGATACCAATTGATAGACTTATAAAGTACTGAGAGGAGGGGTGAATCAATGATAGCAAAAATAATACTACTTTAATCACTGACCGGTTGAGATACTTAACAAGTTTACTAAACACTATGCATGCAATCCAAAATGATGTTAAAGCATCCACAATAAGTAAAACATCCACCATAACACAAGTGTTTATACATGGAAAACCTAGATGGGAAAAAGCACGGTGAGATGGGACTCACAAGTTAACTATTTGCAATAAAAGATAACTAACCAGATAAGGTCTACAAAAGTTCTCTGCTAGGAGCGAATCCTATTAAAGATCCCAAAGCTTTGTTAGGCGCTATACCCTGTTAAAGGTAGTACCATGTTAGAAGTAACCTCGGTAGAGGATTTTTGAGTCCAAACTAATGGATCACCTTATTAAAGGATTTGTACAATGAAGCTTGTTATATCTTACCCGGTTAGGGGATTTGACTATTGTAGTGATTACAAAACAACATGTGGAGTGATCTAGAAGTAGCACAACTTGCTTGAATAGCTCCTCTTCTACATACTCAAAACTACATCACCAACATATTCTGGAATGTCTTCAACAACTTAACACTTCTATCTTCGCATACATCATATCATGTAAAATAGTTCATCATAATGTCATTATATAGACATTAGATTTCATGTCGGCTTAAAAATCATATCACAATTTCCTAGGTGTAGTGTATCTAGATAATCTAACATAACTCATCACAAATTGCTGCCAAATCTATCGATTAGGGGTAACTCATCACAACCGGTGATAACTCATCACACAATCAATGAATACTAGTGATAAAACTGATACCAGTTAAGAGTTAGCCACTATCAACATCTAAACCGATTGTCCTCCATTTGCTTCTTTGATGGTTTCCGCTAAATCTCCAAGTTGTTGTCAAGTCATTCCTACATATACTGGTTGTCTACATATACCGGTTTGATACTCTCTAAACCATCATAAACTAAACATCAATACCGGTTTCAATAAAAGTAACTTTAGAAGTAATACCGGTTTGTCTAAGATTACAATGACAATGTGAATATGTCTGTGTGTACTGTTACTGCATCATTTATTCCTCATGACAAGAGCGAGTCATCTTATAAAAATTTCATTCAAAGTCCTTGTCTTTCTTGTAACACCTCGGTTCAAGCCCTTAGTACGTTTGTAAATCATCTTTCAATCAAAAATGTCAAGTTTTAGTAATTGGTTGAACTTTGTGAACATGTTGAACCATCTTGAACCAGGTTCAATAGGTTCATTTATCTTCCACAGGTTCCTAGGTGTTCGAGGAGGTTTTCATACTAACATTTCCTTTAAGTGTCTTGCAGCAGCTCTGTAAAGGTTTCTTGTTCAGTAATGTGTTACATCATCTCTTTTCGGGCGTTGAACTCATTGAACCAAGTTCAAGAGGTTCAAACATGTTCAACATGTTCAACATAGCACAAATGGTCAGCAACTTGGCATAATTAACATTCTCGGCAAAGATTTTCCCTAAGTGCGGTGTACACCTTGAACTACTTGAACTCTAATGAAGGTTGTTCAGGATGTTCATATGTGTATGAAGTTGGTGGATCTCATTGGTTAAATGATTTGATAGTGCATTCATTTCCAATTATGAGGAAGGTGAACCATGTTTTAAGTGACATCAATCATCGCCTTTTTGAAGTAAGTAATCATTTTGAGAACTGGTGGTTACTTAAAAAATGCCGCCATGCATTCAATGCATGCGTGCGATGTCCAATCCACAAACTTAACACACTCAGACTGATAATTGGAATTATTGCATTTAATGGTTTTGTATCATTGCCCTCACTATAAGGTATGAAGGATTATTAGTGCTCTGCATCTTGTTCCTCACTGCTATGGTTTTGTTTTTCCTGGATAGGAGTCTTGTTTGTTGCTAGTCGTCGTCTGGTTGTTCAACTGTGAAGGTGAGTCCTTTTCTTGTTCTCTCCAGCAGTTTTTACTTGCATTTTCTCTCTTATAGAAAGGTTTGATGCAACCAATTAAGGCTTATTGCTTTGAATTATGAAGTCCACACTGCATTTGTTCGGGAATGTTTTTAGCCTTGCATGTATTGAACCCATAGTTAGCGATACCGACCTTAAAGGGGAAAATCATGAGGTATTAAAAGAGAGGGTGTTCAAGGGAATTGAAAAATATTTTGCTATGGAGATTTTTAGTAGCAGTCTCATAGAAGCGATAGCTTTTCCCCCAACCATTCCCTGCCCAGAATTGATTCGGGAATGTATCGCTAGATACAACCCAGTCTCTGAGACCATTAGGATAGACAATGATGAAACCCTTCTTGCCATAAATCATGAAGTAATTTCCTCCATCTTCAAGATGCCTGATTACTTGTTCTCCAACTTTTCCCCTGCTCAGTCAATCATCGAGTTCAACGCAGACAGAATCGGACACCGTAAGACCGTAGCAAAATTTTGGTTGAAGGTTCCTCAAAGAGGTGGTTCCAGATTAGCCAAGAATCCTAATAAAATTCACATGTTACCTCACATTCATGATGTTATTCTTTCATTGCACTGGGCCAAAGGGTCTGTTGAAGCTTACAGCTTCAATGATTGGATTTATTGCTACGTGCAGCTGGTTTTAGAAGGGAAGCAGTATCTTGATTGGGCTGAATTGATTGTTGATTCAATGAGGGAACAATTGAGTATGGCTAAACCGTTCAAAAAGAACTTCTTTATTTCTTTGTATCTCTTGTATTGTTTGGCGTGTGTTAAGGAGTTAGTTGGAATACCAAAATAGCTCACTGAGGAGGATGTTCCTGTATATGAGTTATATCCCACGCTGCAAAAGGATAAGGCCTTGCAGGATTTCAGAAGGGTGCATAATGCTTTTCTTTGGCAACTTGTGCCATGAATTGAAGAATATGAAAGCCAAAAGAATCTCCAAGGATGCACAGACATTGATAAAGAGGTTTGGCAGTTTCTATATTCAGTTTCCACGCTTCTGTTACATAAGGATAGGCGGCTTTGAAGAGGAGCCTTTCAAGCTGCCTCATTTTTGTTTAGATTGCTTTGTTCTGGCAGAGATATGTAGGCATCTGACCTTTGTAATCAAAAAGACACAACCCAGGGATAAATGGGAGGGTCATTTTCCCATCCAATTGGGCGTGTTGTCCTGTAGTTCGATGTCCGGCACTTTGAGTATTGGAGCAGATCTCAAGAATTTCAATTTTTCCTTGTATCCTGAAAGGAAATGTTTTGATAATAAGGGTTTTTCCCGAAGTCTTGGTCTAATGCCATACCTCCCAATGCCACAATTAGAAGACTTCTGGGAAGACTGTAGTGATGAGCTCAAGGTTTTTAAGAAGAGAAATATTCGGATGGTGTTAGAACAAGTCATTTCATTACAAGTAAAGTTGAACATTAAGGGGCTTGAAAAGGACTATCTAGAGCTATTCGAACTAGGATACTTAGCCCGTGCAGAAACTGAAATGCCTCCAATCGACTAGGACAAGGAGGAGAAAGATGATATACCATTAAGGACCAAAGGGGTTTTGGAGAGGACCATGGCATGGGTTGCCAGCAAGAAAGTAGCGAAATTAGGCATTAAGTCTAATTCTACGAGAAGTAATGAGGTCCCTCTACGTTCACCAAAGCATCTTTCTAACAATGCTTCTATGCATGTTCATGCAGGTAAAGATAAAAAGCTGCCCCAACTTAGACATAGGTCTAATTCGGCTTTGGATTTCTATACTCCTCGACATACCCAATCCCGAAGTGCTGCTCAAAGAAAGATGGATCAAGCAAAGGATACAGGGCTGAAAGATATGATTCTTGATGCCCGAATATTTGAAGTTGAAGACCTGGATAGCGATGTTGCTAATGCCCTGGATTCTCATATTGTGACTGTGGCTATGACACCACCTTCCAAAGTGATCGAAGGAACAACCAGTTCTAGTGCAACTCCTAAGTGGTTGACCACTTTGGTGAATAGAAAGTGGAATTTTCTTCTCATGACTACTCCAATTCAAGAAATGGTCATTAAGTACACAGAGAAGGGCCCCAAGCTGAAAAGGTTCAAAACCGCCGCCCACCTGGACAATGGTGAAGGAACTGGAAAATGGGTTGCCAAAAGCCTCATACAAACCCAAGGACGAAAATAAGGAAGCTAGCCCTAATGATTTTGAGATCACGAAGGTGGAGCTGGGAAATATGAGTAGGGACTTAGACAATCATTTCTTCCAGGTATCAGCAAAGAAAATGCTCACTAGATCAGAGAAGGATGGGTGGGAAAAGAGAGAGCTAAAGTGACACATAAATATTCTTGCCCAGTTCATCGACAGCATTGGTTGCTTTGGGGCACTCCCTATATCTCATCCTACACAGAAATTCGACCCAACTTCACCAGAAAATAAAAAGTTAATGAGCCAAGTTCAACGAGCCAAGAGTATTGCAGAAGCCAAGTTCAACGGGCCAAGAGTATTGCAGAAGCCATGCAGAAGTTATGTGATGAGATACAGAGTCTTATTGCCTAAGTTCAAAATCAGCTTGTGTCGTGGGAGAAAGAGGAACACAAATGGCAGAATATCTTGCCTTTATTCGCCAAAATAGAAGAATATGGGGTTACTAGGTTTCTGACGGAACACTCAATCAAACTGGTAGTGAATGAATGTTAGCTCTTTGTGTTGAAGAAAACCATAATGTGGTGGGTGCTTACCTTCAAGTCTATGATCTCCGACGCTAAGACCTCTGTTTATGAGCTCCAAGATCTCCAATGCAGTATAGTTAATGATAACAAGGTGGTTAACCCTGACCATGATTGGAAATTGGTAATTTACGAGTTGAACACACAGGATGCAATCAAGGATTTCTAGATAAACATGGAGAAAATCAAAGCCAAGGGTAATTTCACTCTGGAAGATATAACAAAGGTGGCTAGGATTGAGTGTATAACCTTCATTGGAAATGATTAGTTACCGAAACATGCCGAAAAGGTGGTGAAGCACTAGTGGAATAAGGAAGTGGCGAACGCAAAGCTCAATGCTATAAAGGTTTCGAACCAATCTATTATCCAGGAGCTCACAACCACCCATGACACCCGTGAAAGTGGAGAGGATGATGGTGGTGGGAAAGTGACATAATGCATTGATCCAGGCTCAATTTCCTTTATTTATGTAATTTCTCATGTTTATGCAAAGACTTCAGGACATCTGTCCCAAAATACATCTTGTTGGTTTCATAACTGTTTTGGGGGAGGTTGAATTTTTAGGGAGTCCTCCCATGTTCTAAAAACTATAAATTAAAGAAAGATAGATAGAATAGGGGTTAGATTTGGGGAGGAATTTTAGTTAGTTTTTGTTTTCCCTCTGTCTTGTAAAGTTTTTGTTTTGTAGAATGAGGAATTAGACTTTTAAATCTGGAATGGAAAAGGATTTATAGATGTATTATCGTGCCTTTATCGCATAAGAATATATATACAAAGATCATACTGTTTTTGGGAGAAGGAAAATCTGTGGGTTTTGAATCTATGTAGACACATATCTTTACATATGCTTATCTAATCAAATAACAGTAATGACCTTTCTATTGTAGAAAATTATTATTTTTCTGGTACTCCTTCCTTTGAGTGTTTATTTTTAGGAAAATATTTGTGTTTGAGAATAGATTTGGTTTCTCTTATCTATTCATTTCTTATTGGAATTGTGGAAATGGTGTTCTGAATTTTGATTCAGTTACTTCCATCTCTTGTATTTAAAAGATTGGAAAGATAGTTTTTCTCATAAATACGTGTGAAATATTGGCCTCTCATCCAAGAATGAAGTAGACAGCCTTACATGCTTTCAGGTTAAAAGCTACTACTCAAATAAAATTAATTAGATTATTCCTTGAATAACTAAAATAGGGAGCTGTACCTATGGAAAATTCAGAGGGAGGTGGTTTATATAACACTTAACCAATTGTTTAGTTGAACACTTGTCTTTAAAAGAAGGCGACAAAGTTTAAAATTTATCATTTTAAGAAAGGACAAATCTGTTCACTAACAGATTTTTGGCGACTCTGCTAGGGAGTTTTAAGGAAAGTCAAACATTCAATAGACCAGCATGCCATGGACATGACAAAATTGAACTCATAACCAACAAAAATTCACAAAGTTTGTTTTGTCTAAGACACAGTTTTATAATTCAAGAACATCGTTGAGGTTGAAATTTGCTTAAAGAGCTTAGGAACCCTAAGGGTGATAACACTGGATTCCCATCCTTATACCAGATCGCAAAGGAGAGAAGGAATAATTGATAATTATTTTGAGGAATTGCAGGGGTTACCATTTGCCACTAATTTCACTCCCAGAAGAAATGCTAACAGTAGGCCTTCTTCTCCCACTAGGGCTACCCCTATACCTTCTTCTTCAAGCCTTTGGCAAGCACTAATGCTTACGGGAGTTCAAGCTCCTCCTCTAGTAACCATTTATCATGTGTTCATTATGGCCCAACCATGGGGTGCCGTTGTTGGACCTCTTGCTCTTGAAGCTCATAATCCGCTTCCAAAAGGGGCGAGGGATGTCCTACCTAAATATAATGGAGACGGAAAAGTCTCAGTTGAAGAGCACTTGAATTCTTTTAATGTAGCCATTGGGATTTTGGCAGTCCAATATGAAGATGTGGTTGTTAGGCTTTTTTCTCAAACTCTTACTGAGGGGGCAGCAGATTGGTTCAGTCATCTGCGAGTAGGATCCATAACTGACTGGCAAACAATGAAAACCGCTTTTGAGAAAAGGGTCAAAAGTGCTGATGATGAACATTCATTACTGGCTCAGCTCACACAAATGAAAAAAGAAATTCATGAGCCAATGAGGGACTATGTAGCCAGGTATAATAAGATTATGCATAAAATTTCTCAGGCCAAAAGGCCAACTGCTGATAATCAACAATGTTTCTTCATAAATTCCATGCCTCCTGATGTAGGTTTTTACCTTAGAAGAAATAGGCCGGCTGATCTTGAGACTGTATAAAATGAAGCTATACAACTTGAAGATGATCTAATAATAGTCGGGAAATGGAGAAAAGATGTACAAACTCCTCAAGGTCAACCTCAGGCATCTACCTCTTCCACTGACCTAGTTGTTCAACAGCTTGTCAATGATATGATTGCTTTGAAGAGGTAGATACCAAAGCCTGGAAATTCCTATCTGCAGCCTTATCAGGATATAAGCAGAAAAACACCAAATCAGTATAACTATGGATGATTGTTGCAATTTCCTATTGCTCCACAAAGATTGCAAATAGAGGCACCCCCTGACAAGGGTGTCATGTGTTCATTCCATCTTACCACAAATCATGATGGGGGTTCTTGTCCTGATATGATAAGACATGTTCAAATGCAAAACACAAAGGATGAATTAGGTGAGTTCACTGAAATAGAGAAAATTCAAGAGGTACCTAGCGACTCTGGATCATTCTACCTCGAATATAAGTCGGATTCGGAAAGAGGTAGTAATATTTTGGCAACCCTTGAAGGTCCTGCATGTGTGATCCTAACAAGGAATCAATGAACTTCCTAGTCTTCTCCTTTTGTGAACCCTTCTGGAGGTAATTTCAAAGGTAAAGTTCTCCCAAATAATAGCTTTTCCTCTCATTCAAAGACTCCTAAGGTTATAATTTTGCAAAGGAATCATGAAGATAACAATAGCTCTTCTTCTTCTTCCTCCTTTGACATCATTGAATTTTGTAAAGCTTCTACTGTTCAACTTTCCACTACTGAGTATTTGAAACTGAACCCAAAAGAACTAGATAAGCTGGTCAAATATGTTAAAGGAGACTCTTCTTCAGAGTCCTTGGTGCACGAATGTGTGGAGAATAGTGATTTGATTGCTGCTAAAAAATCTTCATCTGTTCCGTGCCCATTAGCTAACTTGGTTGATCCTTGTGCTTTTCATGATGCTAAAAATGGGCTTGAGGTTGAGGTTCTGAAACCTGAACCTTTCTACATATCCCTTCTCCTAAATGGTCAAAAGCTTAGCAATTGCATAATAGATTCAGGGGCATCAGAAAACATAATGCCTTCACCCGTTGCTAGGTCTTTAGGTTTAACTCTCATGAAAACATTTGAGAGATGCTCTTCGATGGATGGGAAACAGGTTCCTCTTATTGGACAAGTAAAAGACATCCAGATAGTGCTAGCAACATGCCCTAATAAAAGAGTAAAATTGACTATCCTAGTTGCTAACATTCTCGTAAGTTACGGGATGCTCTTGAGTAGAACTTTTTATAAGGACCTTGGAGGTGAAATCAAGATGGACTGGTCTGAAGCTATTATTCCTCTTGGAAAATAGAAAATCAAGCTTGAACCTGAGCCGAAAAATAAGTACACTATTTTTCCTTCGGATAACCCTAAAGCCCAGATTTTGTTTCAAGAATGCGAGTTTGAAAACTACCTCATCCTTGCACCTGGCAAAAGGGAACCTGAAGAAGTAGTTGACAAACTTGGTGGGTTGTGGCAGATGGAATTCGATGGAAGTTGCGCTAACTCTAGCTCTAGAGCAGGGGTAGTTTTGCTGTCACCCAATGGTAATATTTTTCCTTTTTCTTTCAAGTTGGATTTTAAGAATACTAATAATACTGTAGAATATGAGGAATTATTATTAAGATTAAATGAGGCCAGATGTAAAGGTATCAAATTGCTCAAAGTTAAAGGTGATGCAGAGTTGATTGTCAGACAGATGAGAAATGTCTATACAGTTAAGAATGATAGATTGAGACATTATAGAAATAGGGTTTGGGATGAGTTAAAAAATTTTGATGCTTTCTCGATTGAAGCAATATCAAGGGATCAAAATAGTAGGGCAGATTCGTTGGCCGTTTCAACTTCACTTTTGTTACCACATCCAGACTTTAAGGATAATTCATATAAGATTGAAATGATTTATATGCCTAGTGTCCCTAATAATGTAAATCATTGGCAAGTATTTGATGTAGATGCTAAGATCAAAGATTTTCTAGAATGTGTTTAGTCATTCTCCCAATCATATTTGGAAGGTTCTGAAAATAACTGCAAGGAGTTTAGTCCAGACCCGGATGTTGATCCCACAAATAGTTTTATTCAGCTCAAAGGCAACAAAATTCTGAAAGGGCTAGTGGCTCTGGAGAGGTTTTTCACTAGAGATGATGTGTTCATAGGCAAGAAAGTCCCCAAGGATGATGGGAAAGGAAGTTGCAAGAAAATAAATCTGGGCGATGAGTCCAACCCAAAAGAGGTAACAATTGGCAAGTGTTGTTCTCCAGAGGAAAAATGAATACTTGGCACACTACTGAAACAATACATTGATGTATTCACTTGGTCCTATGATGATCTAAAGGAGTTTAGAGATGGGCATTTTCAGCATCAGATTTCGTTGAAGCCAGGCGTCTCTCCCTTCAGACAAAATTTGAGAAATTTCAACCCCATAATGGCGGATACAATTTTTAAAGAGGTTGATAAAATGCTTAAGGTAAGAATCATATATCCAATTCATCACTCTACCTGGGTAGAAAACATTGTGCTCGTAAGGAAGAAGAATGGGGAGATTCGTATTTGTGTGGATTTCCATAATTTGAATCAGGCAAGTCTTAAGGACAACTACGCTTTACCCAATATGGATCAATTCTACAGACGGTATCCGGGTCAGAGATGATGTTGATGTTAGATGGTTTTTCTGGTTACAATCAAATTAGTGTTGCAGAGCATGAACAACACAAGACGACATTCATCACTCCATGGGGAACATTCGCATATAACTGTATGCCTTTCGGTTTGATAAATGTTGGAGCCACCTTTCAAAGAGCTAAAGATTCCTCTTTTAAGGATTTTTGAGATAGAATTATTGTTGTTTACCTGGATGACCTGACGGTATTTTCTAAAGAGAGGAAAAACCATCTCAAGGATTGGAGGGCAGTTCTGCAGCGTTGTCGAGAGCATGGAATCTCCCTAAACCCAAAGAAATCAGTTTTCTGTGTCACAAAGGGAAAATTGCTAGGACATATTGTTTCAAAGGAAGGAGTCAAGATTGATCCTGAGAGAGTTAATGCAATTCAATGTCTCAATTTACCTTCAAACTGGACTGGAGTAAGGTCTTTCTTTGGTCAAGTGAATTTCTTAAGGAGATTCATTCCGGAGTTTGTAGAAACTACAAAGCACATCATCAGCTTGTTGAGCGAACAACATCCTTTCAAATGGACTAAAGAGGCCAAAGAATCTTTTGAAAGAATCAAGGTTTCAGTTGCTAATGCACCAACTCTCATTATCTCAGATTTCAAAAAGAATTTCATTATATATTGCTATGCCTCAGATCATACGATGTCTAGAATACTATTGCAAATTGATGAATCTGGGGCCGAAGCACCTATAGCATTCATGAGTGTTCTGCTAAAGAAGTATGAGCTTAAGTATTCACTCTTGGAGAAACACACCTTTGTTGTAGTCAAGGTTGTGAAACAATTCCGATATTACATTCTGCATTCTCACTCCTTGGTTTTTGTTCCAGACTCTGCAGTGAAAAGTATTTTAACTTAGCAAGAGGTCAAACTTAATAAAAGAGCAACTTGGGTAACAAAAATCTAGGAATATGATCTAGACATTCATCCTACAAAGACAGTCAAAGGACAAGGCTTATGCAGGTTAATAGCAAAAAATGAGATGGAAACAGAAGTAGAATTACCATTAACTCTTTTTGTTGGATTGCAAGACACCTGGTTCTCTGATGTGGCCTATTATTTGACTTATGGCAGTTGCCCAAGTCATTTGTCAGCAAAAGAACAAAGGAATCTTAAGTTAAAGGCTGCTAAGTATGTAATTTGGCGGGATGTTTTGTACAAGAAAGGTTTGGATGGAACATACTTAAGGTGTGTAGATAAACCTCAATAGCAAAAACTTCTAGAGATTTACCATGGTGAAGCCTATGGGGGGCACTTCTCATTGTCCATCACTACTTTTAAAATTATGAGAAATTATTTTTATTGGCCAGGCATGTTTAGGGATGCATATATTTATGTTAAGGAGTGTGAGAAATGCCAACTCTTTTCTGGGAAGCCACATTTAGCAGCCCTGCCTTTAAGGCCTGTGATAGTAGATGAACCTTTCAAACAGTGGGGCATTGATTTTATAGGGCCGATAAACCCTCATTCCAGTGCTAGTCATATGTACAGTTTGACAGCAACTAACTACTTTACCAAGTGGGTGGAAGCCATTCCCACTAAAAAGGCAAACTCAGAGGTTGTGTGTAACTTTCTCAAAGATTACATCCTAGTTCGTTTCAGGGTTCCCCAAAAGATTGTTGCAGATAACGCATCATATTTCTCTTCTGAGGAGTTAACTATGTTTTTCTATGAGTAGTAGATTACTCTCTCGCATTCCTCTGATTACTTTCCATAGGGTAATGGACTAGCAGAATCCAGCAACAAGAACCTGATAGCTATCATGAAAAAGTTGGTTGACGAAAAATGCTTGAAATTGGCATAAGAAGGTATATGAAGCTTTGTGGGCAAACAGAACCATGCCTAAGAGAGCCATTGGAATGGCACCTTTTGAACTTGTGTATGGGGTCGGTGCAAAACTTTCTTTACCTTTGGAATTATCAGCAACCAAGCTATAGACAGTAGTGGAAGATTCTTTCTTTCAGAATGCTTTGGAGAAAAGAGTTATGTACCTGATGAAGTTGGAAGAAGAGAGGGAGATGTTGGTGGATAGAATCATGGAGCATCAGAGTACAGTGAAGAGAATTTTTGACATAAGAACTTGGCCAAGAGGTTTCCTAAAAGGAGATGAAGTGTTGTTATAGGATAAAAGGAAAGAGCCAAACGGTGCTCACGGCAAGTTTGATTCATTATGGAAAGGCCCTTTCAAGATCTGCAAAGTGGTGGGACAAAATGCTTTTAGACTCAACTACTCTAATGGAATGGTTATGCCCTATACCTACAATGAGCAAGATCTCAAACTCTACAAATTGTAAGTCCTGTGGTCAAGAGTTTCCATATATAGTAGCTTAAGTGTTTGTTTAGTTGTGGGTCTCATTTTCCTTTCCCCTATTTTTTTTTTTTGGGGTCATGTGAAATGAGAGATCAGCAGTTCTTTGCATTTTCCTTCTTAAAATACAATCCCCAGCCAGAGCCAATGTTACTACATCATTTATTCCTCATGACAAGAGTGAGTCATCCTATAAAAATTCCATTCAGAGTCCTTGTCTTTCTTGTAACACCTCGGTTCAAGCCCTTAGTACGTTTTTAAATCGTCTTTCAATCAAAAATGTCGAGTTTTAGTAATTGGTTGAACTCTGTGAACACGTTGAACCATCTTGAACCAGGTTCAATAGGTTCATTTAGGTTCCACAAGCTCCTCGGTGTTCAAGGAGGTTTTCATACTAACATTTTCTTTAAGTGTCTTGCAGCGGCTCTTTAAAGGTTTCTTGTTCGGTAATGTGTTACATCATCTATTTCCGGGCATTGAACTCATTGAACCAAGTTCAAGAGGTTCAAACGTGTTCAACATGTTCAACATAGCACAAATGGTCAGCAGCTTGGCATAATTAATATTCTCGGCAAATATTTTCCCTGAGCACGGCGTACACCTTGAACTCTAATGAAGTCTGTTCAGGATGTTCATATGTGTACGAAGTTGGTGGGTCCCGCAGGTTAAATGATTTGATGGTGCATTCATTGCCAAATATGAGGAAGGTGAACCATGTCTTAAGTGACGTCAATCCTTAGCTTTTCAAAGTAAGTAATCAATTCGGGAACTGGCGGTTACTTAAAAAATGCCACCATGCATTCAATGCATGCGTGCGATGTCCAATCCACAAACTTAACACACTCAGACTGACAATTGGAATTGTTGCATTTAATGGTTCTGTATCATTGCCCTCACTATAAGGTATGAAGTATTATTAGTGCTCTGCATCTTGTTCCTCGCTGCTGCAGTTTTGTTTTTCCTGGATAGGAGTCTTGTTTGCTGCTAGTCGTCATCTGGTTGTTCAACTGTGAAGGTGAGTCCTTTTCTTGTTCTCTCCAGTAGTTTTTACTTGCATTTTCTCTCTCATAGAAAGGTTCGCTACAACCAATTAAGGCTTATTGCTTTGAATTATGAAGTCCACACTGCATTTGTTTGGGAATGTCTTTAGCCTTGCATGTACTGAACCCATAGTTAGCAATACTGACCTTAAAGGGGAAAATCTTGAGGTTTTAAAAGAGAGGGTGTTCAAGGGAATTGAAAAATATTTTGGTGTGTATATTTTGAGTAGTGGTCTCATAGAAGTGGGAGCTTTCCCCCCGGCCATTCCTTGCCCAGTATTGATTCGGTAATGTATCGCTAGATACAACCTAGTCTCTAAGACCATTAGGAGAGACAATGGTGAAACCCTTCTTGCCATAAATCATGAAGTAATTTCCTTCATCTTCAAGATACCTGATTACCAATTCTCCAACTTTTCCCCTGCTTAGTCAATCACTAAGTTCAACGCAGATAGAACTAGACACCATAACAACATAGCAAAATTCTGGTTGGAGGTTCCTCAAAGAGCTAGTTCTAGATTACCCAAGGATCCTAATAAGAATCACATGTTGCCTCACATTCATGATGTTATGCTTTTGTTGCACTGGGCCAGAGGGTTTGTTGAAGCTTATAGCTTTGACGACTGGATTTATTGCTACGTGCAGCTGGTTTTAGAAGGGAAGCAGTATCTTGATTGGGCTGAATTGATTGCTAATTCAATGAGGGAACAACTGAGTATGGCTAAACAGTTCAAATAGAACTTCTTTATGTCTTCATATCTCTTGTATTGTTTGGCGTGTGTTAAGGAGTTAGTAGGAATACCAAAATAGCTCACTGAGGAGGATGTTCCCGTATATGAGTTGTATCCCATGCTACAAAAGGATAAGGCCTTGCAGGATTTCAGAAGGGTGCACAATGCTTTTCTGGGTGACCTGTACCATGAATTGAAGAATATGAAAGCCAAAAGAATCTCTGAGGATGCGCAGACATTGATAAAGAGGTTTGGTAGTTTCTATATCCAGTTTCCACACTTCTGTTACATAAGGATAAGCGGCTTTGAAGAGGAGCCTTTCAAGCTCCCTCATTTTTGTTCAGATTGCTTTGTTCTGGCAGAGATATGTAGGCAGCTGACCTCTATAATCAAAAAGGCACAACCCAGGGATAAATGGGAGGGTCATTTTCCCATCCAATTGGGCATGTTGTCTTGCAGTTCAATGTTTGACGCTTTGAGTATTGGAGCAAATCTCAGGAATTTCAATTTTTCCCTCTATCTTGAAAGGAAATGTTTTGATAATAAGGGTTTTTCCTGAAGTCTTGGTCTAATGCCATACCTCCCAATTCCACAATTAGAAGACTTCTGGGAAGACTGTAGTGATGAGCTCGAGGTTTTTAAAAAGGGAAATATGAGGATGGTGTTAGAACAAGTCATTTCATTACAGGTAAAGTTTGACATTAAGGGGCTCGAAGAGGACTATCTAGAGCTATTCGAACTAGGGTACTTAGCCCATGCAGAAACTGAAATGCCTCCAATTGACCTGGATGAGGAGGAGAAAGATGATATATAGTTAAGGACCAAAGGGGTTTTGGAGAGGACCACGATGTGGGTTACCAGGAAGAAAGCAGCGAAATTAGGTGTTAAGTCTAATTCTACGAGAAGTAATGAGGTCCCTCTACATTCACCAAAGCATCTTTCTAGCAATGCTCCTATGCCTGTTCATGCAGGTAAATATAAAAAGCCGCCCTAGCTTAGACATAGGTCTAATTCAGCTTTGGATTTTTTTACTCCTTGACATACCCGGTCCTGAAGTGCTACTCAAAGAAAGATGGATCAAGCAAAGGATACAGGGTTGAAAGATATGATTCTTGATGGCCAAATATTTTAAGTTGAAGACCTGGATAGCAATGCTGCTAATGCTTTGGATTCTCATATGATGACTATGGCTATGACACCACCTTCTAGAGCGATCAAAGGAACAACTAGTTCTAGTGCAACTCCTAAGTGGTTGACCACTTTGGTGAACAGAAAGAAGAATTTTCTTCCCGTGACTATTATAATTCAGGAAATGGTTGTTAAGTACACAGAGAAGGGCCCCAAGCTGAAAAGGTTCAAAACCGCCACCCGTCTGGACAATGATGAAGGAACTGGAAAATGGGTCACTGAAATCACCTCATACAAATTCAAGGATGAAAACAAGGAAGCTAGCCCCAATGATTTTGAGATCATGAAGGTGGAGCTAGGAAATATGAGTAGGGACTTAGACAATCATTTCTTCCAAGTATCGGCAAAGAAAATGCTCACCAAATCGGAGAAGTATGGGTGGGAAAAGAGAGAGATAAAGTGACACATAAATATTCTTGCCCAGTTCATCGACAACATTGGTTGCTTTGGCACACTCCCTATATCTCATGCTACAGATAACTTCGACCCAACTTCACTAGAAAATAAAAAGTTAATGAGCCAAGTTCAACGAGCCAAGAGTATTGCAGACGCTGTCGAGAAATGGATTTAGGGAATAGTCAAGGATGGGGAGAAGTATATCACTGACTCCCAGAAGTTATGTGATGAGATACAGATTCTTATCACCGAAGTTCAAAATCAGCTTGTACCGTGGGAGAAAGAGGAACACAAATGGCAAAATATCTTGCCTTTTTTTGCCAAAATAGAAGAATATGGGGTTACTAGGTTTCTGAAGAAACACTCAATCAAACTGGTAGCAGATGAATGTCAGCTCTTTGTGCTGAAGAAAACCATAATGTGGTGGGTGCTTACCTTCAAGTCTGTGATCTCCGATGCTAAGACCTCTGTTTATGAGCTCCAGGATCTCCAGTGTAGTATAGTTAATGATAACAAGGTGGTTAACCCTGACCATGATTGGCAATTGGGAATTTGTGGGTTGAACACACAGGATGCAATCAGGGCTTTCCAGATAAACATGGAGAAAATCAAGGCCAAGGGTAATTTCACTCTGAAAGATATAACAAGGGTGACTAGGATTGAGTGTATGACCTTCATTGGAAATGATCAATTACCGAAACATGCCGAAAAGGTGGTAAAGCACCGGTGGAATAAGGAAGCGGAAAAGGAAAAGCTCAATGTGATGAAGGTTCCAAACCAATCTATTATCAAGGAGCTCACAACCACCCACGATGCCCGCGAAAGCGGAGAGGATGATGGTGATGGGAAAGCGACATAATGCATTGATCCAGGCCCGGTTTCCTTTATTTATGTAATTTCTCATGTTTTTGCAAAGACTTCGGGACATATGTCCCAAAATACATCTTGTTGGTTTCATAACTGTTTTGGGGGAGGTCAAGTTTTCAGGGAGACCTCCCCTGTTCTAAAAACTATAAATTAAAGAAAGATAGATAGAATAGGGGTTAGATTTGGGGAGGAATTTTAGTTAGTTTTTGTTTTCCCTCTGTCTTGTAAAGTTTTTGTTTTGTAGAAGGAGGAATCAGACTTTTAAATCTAGAATGGAAAAGGATTTATAGATGTATTATCGTGCCTTTGTCGCATAAGAATATATATATACAAAGATCATACTATTTTTGGGAGAAGGAAAATTTGTGGGTTATGAACCTATGTAGACACATATCTTTGCATATGCTTATCTAATCAAATAATAGTAATGACCTTTCTATTGCAGAAAATTATTATTTTTCTGGTACTCCTTCCTTTGAGTGTTTGTTTCTAGGAAAAGATTTATGTTTGAGAACAAATTCAGTTTCTCTTATCTGTTCGATTCTTATTGGAAATGTGGAAATGGTGTTCTAAACTTTGATTCTGTTACTTCCATCTCTTGTATTGAAGAGATTGGAAAGATAGTTTTTCTCAGAAATACGTGTGAAATATTGGCCTCTCATCCAAGAATGAAGTAGGCAGTCTTACATGCTTTCAGGTTAAAAGCTACTACTCAAATAAAATTAATTAGATTATTCCTTGAATAATTGAAATAGGGAGCTGTACCTATGGAAAATTCAGAGGGAGGTGGTTTATATAACACTTACCCAACTATTTAGTTGAACACTTGTCTTTAAAAGAAGGTGACAAAGTTTAAAATTGATCATTTTAAGAAAGGACAAATCTATTCACTAACATGTACATGTTCCATCAATGACAATATATGAAGTCATCCATTACAATCATCATCAAGCCAATAAATACAATACCAAGGGATAGTAGCCCTCTAAAAAGAAATCATAGTCCAATACATAGTAATCATGATCAAACCTTTGAGAAATAAAAAGTCCCAGTGATAGGTGGTAGTCCAAAAGGCCAGCAATATTAATGATCATAGATCAGTGTATCCACAATAGATAATATTCAAAGAATTCAGAGAAATCCCAATGATTATGATGTATTCCTATTTGGTGCTGGTAGTATATAAGTAATAATTGTGAACAACAAGCTCTAAAGAGCACAAGCAGCATATATAGATGAAGATACAATAACATAGCAATCATAGGCAGCCTATAAAATATTAAGACAGTGAGAAAGGTTCTCAATCGAAGAACAGTGATTTTATGCCCATACTAAAGAAATAAATGAGCATCAATAATACTATTAAAAAGTCATAGCTGCAATGCCCTATATACAGAGTACAAAGAAAACAATAAAATAATAGTCACAACCATGTTGAGGCAAAATCTTAGAAAGAAAGGTCAACTCAAGTTTCCACTCACATAAAGATATAGTAAAGGGAAACATTCATGATGATTTTGAAGCCTCACACCAATGACAACAGTGAAATGATGAAAGAGAGAAGCTCTATCAAAGACAAATGGTATTCCTCATAGCTTTTCAAAAGATTAACAAGGGTCATATTGTTGGCAATTGACACTCATCCGTTGGTCTCCAGTGATTTATGGTGGCTTTCAGTTGATGATTATTGGTTTAGGGTTGTCATTGATGGCAACTCTTCTTGGAGATCCAATCCGTCGGTCGTAATTCCTCTTATCTGGAAGTGGATGTTAATCGGTAGCGTGTTAACTGGTATTTCAAGAAGAATGTAGCATTTTATGGGTCTGGATGCTTTCCGGTGATTGCGGTGAATTGAATTGTGTTCCTATTGATTGGGCCAACTTAGATACATCAATTTGGTGATCTGCATTTATCTTTTTTTGATCCGGTTAGGCCGACATGTAGCTAAATGCTACATCTTCAAGCTGACATGATGTATGACCTATTTTGTGGGTACCAGTATATAAGTTTGGTGTGGATGATATTTTTGGCAGATGGTGCGATTGTATGTGAGCGAGAGGCGATCAAGAATCTATTTTGGCACAGTTTCACATGTGCATTTTTGATCTGGTAGCTGACTGAGATAGTGTACAGGGTAGAATAGAGAAGGTGGTCCAGTCAGTGTTTTTGCACTTAACCAGAACTCATCCAAGCATAGTAGATGCTATTTTAGAGTTCATACATTGTAATTCATCACTGTAACAACTTTGTAAGTCAGTGAGACTTCCCTGAGGGTTGTAGCCTTCTGGGTTATTGTAATTGAGCGGTGAGATCTAGGAAGTGTGCCTGAATACCTATGCATTCCCATTTTGTAATATTGTTTTTCTACTGGCCATAATGGAATAATATTGTGGGTTCAAATCCCACTGTGGTTTTTCCCATTTGGGTTTCCATGTAAAAATCCGATGTTATGATCTTGTGATTGTTTGTTTCATATTTTTGCATTTCAGTTTTAAGTGTATGCTTTTCGTGGTTAAAAGTTAAGTTTGAAAATCTGTTGATCAGTAGATCATTGATTCACCTCCCCCTCTCAGTGATCCCTGATTCCAACAATTGGTATCAGAGCCTAGTTCCTCTAAGGAAGCTTAACCGCTTCAGGAAGATTTGAGAGATTGATTCAATGGATTCTGGTTCTTAGAGACAACTCAATATGCCACTTGAGGATCTTGATGTAGCTAGAAATGAGATCTATACCCTGAAGAAGAACCTGAATTTTGATGACTTCATTAATGAGCTGAAGGATCAAGAAAACATCTCTAGAGAGAAGAGGAAGGAATTGATGGACAAGTTGAAGGAAAAAGAAAATCAAATCATAGAATACCAAGATAAAGATGATGAAGTTAACAAGCTTGAAAGAGAGAATGTTGCTTTGAAGAATGAGATGCAATCCATTGTGATGAGGCTGACTAAGGAGATTAAGGACTGGAAGAAAAATGAAGAAAATATGGCACAATCATTGAAGGAAAGAGATGATGAATGCTTCAAGCTTACCTATGAGAATGATTAGTTGAAGCTTGAGTTGACTCAGTCAAGGAATAATAGTCAAGAACTTGAGAGACAAATTGCTACCTTAAGGGGTGAACTTGTCATTTCCAATGAGTACAAAGACAAATTCAAACCTAGCTCAGTAAGGATTGATGTAATGCTGGAAAGTCAGAGACATGGAAAGGACATGCGAGGACTTAGATTTGAGAAAGGTGAATCCTCTAGATCTGGACAAGGCAATGCAAAACCTGATCAGAAGAAGAGTAAGAATCCTCTGGTAAGACAACCTAATGCTCTCAAATTCAATGGTAGATGTTTTACTTGCAATAAGTTTGGTCATATGGTGAATCAATGCAGAAATAGGATGAATAATGCAATGAACAACATGAATAATGTTCCTACCTTTACTGGTCAGTGCTTCATATGCAATAATTTTGGTCACAAATCAAATGTGTGTAGAGCAGTAATAAATAACTTCCAAAATAAAATATGTTATGCATGTGGAATATTCAGACATATCTCTAATCAGTGTAGGACAAGACCAAATCATATGAACTTCAGACCTATGCAGAACAATGTTGTTTGTCGAGTATGCAACAAAACCAATCACATTGCAAAGTACTAAAGAAGTAAGAACAATGTTTTGGTAGACGAGTAACTTAGATGAGAAAGAAAAAGAAAAAGTAGAATAAATCGAAGAGAAGCATGAGAATATGTCGGTAAGAAAGGATGAATCCAGAATTGACAACGGGTCTGCACCAAATCCGATGCAAGATCTTCATCCGGTAACTAGGGATTTATGCCTTAGGGGGATCTTTTCATGCAGATTATAAGAACCCCCTCTTTGGTGGTCTGCAACCATTTCCAGAAGGTTGCGGAAGGATTGAATCATATGTACAAATGATATTTGGAAATTTCAGAAGGATCTAGTGCTTCGGTATGCAATTTCATGAAAATCATGGTAACCGATTATTGCATTAATTATAGTGAAAATTTAGGTTTTTGAAGGATAAAAGTGCATTTTGAAGTCTCATTTGTCATAATGCAATTGAGCAAGTAGAGAAGAGAAGTGTAATGCCCTGCCAGGAAACCCCTAAAGGGTTTAAGTTAGAAACACTCAATTAGAGTGTAAATTTTTTTTTTTTTATAATAATAGTTAATAGTATTACTGATTAGATTCAACGTTAAGATAATTTGGAGTTAACTAAGAACTTATATAACACAGTGAAAGGCTAAACGATCCTAAGGAGTTTCCCAATGCGATTACATAACCTAACACCTAACTCAACTTGCGTCGATTGATCCAATAAGCTGGATAACTTAATTACCAGATAATGCATAAGACTTGATTATACATATGTTCAATGATTTGACATCTTATAATCTTAGGAAGTGTTCATTTACTTGGGTGGATAGGAGGCCATTGTGAGATTATTTACTCATTGCACTTTAAATCATAATTAAATTAAGAGGCCTCCCAAAAAGGTTCAACGCATTTTAAATAAACGAAGTTCATTCATTTGGTTTTAAGGTAACCACCCACAATTGATATATTTCTTAAATATTAAAAGTATGGTTAATAAGATGAGATTCGTTCATTAAGGAATTAAACTTCCATTATTAGAGTGTGGTTCCCTCATTAAGGTTTGAGCATAACCAAACTAAAGATTCATAGTTTCTTTATGGAGGATAGCATGCAAGTAGCCATAGAGTTCATTCATTGAAGTTTTAATAACACAAATAGAAGGAGCCCAACTTATTAAGGTGGAAATGTATTAGGACACATGAGAGCATCCTTTAAATTAAAATATAGTTAGCAAGATGATATTCATCATTTCAAGATTAGAATACAAGTTCATAGTGACATCCTTCCTTTAGGATTAGATTATAACTAACTAAATGTGTGTCACTCTTTTTGGTTAAATGAAGTTAATATGAAAATATACATTTACTAAGATTAAGACGTAAACAATTATACAAACACTTCCCTTTTTAGTTCAATTTTAGCAATCATAAGAGATTCTTTTATTAAGGTTACAATTATGGATAAATAGTCTAGTTAACCTAATTTTCAAGTTAATTTTGGTAAGGATTATTTGTTAAGATTAAAACATAAATAACTAAACAATTTTATCCAATATAGTGAAGTATGATTAACATGGTGATACTCATATACCAAGATAAAAAGGTAAATACCTATATGATGTTCATCCTTTAGATTTCAACTTAGAAATTACAACATTAATTCTAACTTTGTTTTTCATTCACATTCGTTCAATTTACATGCTTAAAGACAAGTTAATCCAATGATGTAACCCAACAAGATTCTTTCCACTATTACTACTTTTAATTCACATTATCAAAATACTTTTCCATAATCTTAGTTACAAGCTTTTATGAGCCTGATTACTACATTTGTCAAGATGAATAATTTTATGCACTTTGATTTAAATTCGTTAAATTCCTCACCATACACTTATACAAGAATACCACCATCCATGATAATTTAAAGCATGAAACAAAGGAAGCTAAAACATCGCATAACACAGATATGATCTCGGAGTTCACCCCTAAAGGGCTACATCTCCGGGTCTGCTCAACTGCAAGACTCCTTTGGTATTATATCGTTAGGAATACATAATTTATAAGTCTTTTACATCTTTGCCTCTTAGGCGAACACAACCAATATACAATAGACACTTTGGACAGAATTTACATAATGATCCCTTCTAAAGCGGATCCAACTGAACACTCTAAAGCAAATACAGGTTCTAATGACTAACGATACTCTGACTAGGGGCGTAACCCGGCTATGACCAACACAAGTAACTAGATGACAGGGTCTGAAACAAATACATCAAGGTTTGTCGCCACTCTAAACAAGGCAAATACGGAACTTAAACTTACAACATTTTTTTTTAAAACGATACGATATCAAAATTTACATGCATCCTACTAGCATATCGTTGAAGTAATAACAAAATATACGAAGATAAATTTAGATTCATATTCCATGAAAACTTCTCATTAACATGTATTACCAAACGTTAACCAGAGTATAATTATTTCAAAGATCTCCAACTAAGCCCATATTTAATCTTTGTTCCAAAGAATACTCCCCGATTAGATTTGGTCCCCAAAATTTAATGTTAACTAATATAAATCTAAAAATCCATGATCAATGAATACCCCCTTTTTTATCCACAAATTTAAATAAACGCAACTATGTATTTAACGTGTGTGTGTGTGTGTGTATATATATATATATATATATATATATATATATATATATATATATATATATATATATATATATATATATATTTGACATTTAAAATCTAATTTCAAATAAAATGAGTCTTCCTACAAATTTATTACAACTTCTTTTATACTTTCCCATGACATTTTTCTTTCACTTTATAAATGTCAATATTATATATTTTTTTTTTAACAACAAATAAAATATATAAAAAACAATAAAACAAACTTTATATTTCCTTTGTTTTTTGTTTTTTTTTGTAAACCCTAACTATGACGCAGGACCCTGCGACCCACAATGTGGATGCAGGTTCTGCGGCCCACACTGTGGACGCAGGCCCTGCGGCCCACATTGTGGACGCAGCCTGCGGCCCACATTGTGGTCGCAGTCCCTGCAGCCCACATTATGGTCACAGTCTGCGGCCCACATTTTGGACGTAGTCCCTGCGGCCCACAACGTGGTTGTGGGGAGAACTGTGAACTATGGCGGCGCGCGGGGAGGGGCGGGTTGAGCTTTGGCTCCCCCCCCCGAAACCCCAATTTTTTTTTATTTTCCCTCTTTTTTTGTGTGTGTTCATTTTTTTTATACTTTTCTTTTGATACAGTCTAGAATCGACCCAAGCCATTTTTTTTTTTTTAAATCACATAATAAAATAACTAAAATAACATCAAACCTCCATTAGCCATTTAACACAGTCACAACCATTTCTCTTTTTTTCTTTCTTTTTCCAGAATGACAAAAATATCAGAATGAAAAGAAAAGAATATCCAAATAAAAGCTCATGATTTTCCCCCAAACAAAAAAAAGAAACAATAACTCTCAGGTAGGTAAGATTTGGCAGTAACAACAATCTTGACTCAATGTCCACCATTATTTCAAACTAGAACTCAGATTCCTAAGGGAGAATCAAACACATTTCTTTTGATTTAAAATGAAATAAAAAAAATAAACAAGAAGCCTACCTCCCATTAGCATTCCTGGCAAGAATTTGAAGAAGAGCCCACCTGTAGAACAATCCATGCTTCCAAAATCTTTTCATCTTCCTTCCCCAAAAAACCATTTTTTTTCCAAAAAAAACCCAAAAGGAAAGAACCCCCCAAAAATATTTCAAAAACTAGGTTAAATGAGAAACCTCCTTTTTTTTACCTAATTTTCAATTTCGAATTTAGGCATTTTTTTTTTTTTTTGAAATTAAAAGAAACATGAAAATGGAAATCATTATTTTCCACTACTCAATAAATCTAACTTGTTTTATTCTAATTAAAATTAACATGCTTCTATTTCTTATTTAATTCTAATTTTAATCTCTCAATATCAATTTAGGCCTACATTTATATTTTGAACTGTTAACAAGGGTGAGGTATTTAAATTAATTTAAATTTCAAAAATCAATCCTTTATACTATATCAATTTTGCAAGTAAAAAGAATAATTTCCTTTTAAATAATAAAATCTACCATTTCTATTCCAAAATGCGAAAATGATAAATTTATTTCTATTTCCCAAATGACTTTAAATCTTTCCTTTCTAAAACGCATAACTAATTGAATTTCGTTATTATTAAAATTAACTATTAAACTAACTCACTATAACATAATAAAGCGACCTTTTTAAATAAATGACTAATCTCATGAAGGAGATCTATTTATTCTAATTTTCTCAACCACAAATGCGTAAATGAGCACATTAATCCAAGTTAAATACATTAAGCTTGCTACAATAATAATTAAAGCAATCTCTTTAAATTAATGATTAATCGTATAAAAGAAAACTACCTATTTTAAATTTCTAAATTACAAATGTGCACATCCACACATTAAATTGAATTGAATATTTGGGATAACAAACTCCACTTACCCCGCGCATGGCATGCAAATCGAGGAAGTCCACCAAATCACACGTCACGCAACCCAATGAAAAGAAAACCACACACAACGCTCACCTAACCATGGTTCAGGCAAGACGAGAGTTTTATGACCACCAAATCCGAATTCTAAGGATGAAGGAGGCATACTCAACCTTGCAAATCCCAAAGGAGATGAACCTCGCCCTAAGCGGTGTTGTACCTGCAATCTCCTGCACCCATGAATTCATGCAAGCATACATATACATATACATATTCAATGAGGGCGTTAGCTCGAGATTTATCACAAGAGTTAGGAAACAATTACATTTACACAAGAATCGATGCAAGAGCACAATAATAAGTATGCACAATTATTTATATTATCTAAACTACACATTGCATCATGGTTAACCTACCATTCAAGAATGCCACATAGGAAGTCAATCAAGGTCAAATGGTTTTACAAGTCCAACTAGGGTAGGGGCATTACAAGAAGAGAGAAAAGTGATTTGGCAATTTCTACAGTGTAATGCCTACCAAATTACCCTAAAGAATCTAAACATCTAACATGCAAGTGGAGATTAAAAAAAAAAATATTAACATCTAATAACAACTAATGAAACACATACCATCTCCATATATTAATATTCATTAACAATTTAACTAATATGAATGTACATCATTGTTCATTTCATCAAATAACGCAAGTGGAAATAACATAACATCGTTAACCTTTCCCTAGAGTACTTCAACATCATTAATTAATTCACCACCATAATAACTTACTACACACATGATTGGCATATTTCATCTTGATTTAATGCATCATATTTTAATTCTCTAACCATGCGATATACAACCTACGATATTATTTATCCCCCATGATATGCATAATTTCTTTTCTACCAATGCATCTATATGAATCATTCATCTTCACTAGATCTAATTAACACCTTCTAATATATTCATTTCTTAATCTACGAATATTCATCTTCAATATTAGTTAACATTCTAACTTGCTTCCTATACATTCCATGGAATAATATAGCTGAACTACAATGCAAAACCATTTCTATTCCAGCCATAAGATCACATCTCTACAATAGTACAATTTCATCCCTAATGTTTCATTACAAATATGACTTAATTCATCTTATAAATACAATTACATTAAATACATCATGACCTTAGCTCTTTCTACTACAAGAATCCATTTACTAGATACAAGAATATTACATTACATGCATTCCATCTTATTCATTACATAAATCTACTACAAGGTACATCCATAGTTCATCATGAAGAAGAATCTACATCTATGCAAGAAGAATCCAATAGAACATTCCAATGGCTAAAAAAAGCACCAACCTCCCGACCATGTGGAATCAAAGGAACCACCCCCCATTCTAGGAGATGACACAAGGTCCCAACACACACTCTAAACCTAATTTGGCACCCTAACCAAAGAGACTAACCACACAAGGACTCTCATGCAACAACTCACATAATACAATAAGAATGAACTCCTAGAGGCGTATAACTCATCAAGACATAAATTCATCCAATAAGGCATAATTATAAATCATAAAGGGGAACACATGTAGTAGTGGAGTGTCATCACATGCCATCATCAAAACATAATAACATAAGGCACTAGCCCGATGGACATGTGGAGCCATCTCAACCTATGAGAGACTAAGGGAGATTAGCTTACCATCTTCACGGCCTTCTCATGCTTATCCTAAAACATCCTCCCTAGGACTAAGTCATGAGGCTCAAATCAATTTATCATCCTATTAATTAATCCAGCTACCCAACCCATCAATTATTAGGTTATCACTTATTTACAAATCATGGTAAACTCCAATGTGCCCTGGTGGTCTACACTTCATGCATCCTTACAAGGAACCTCATGCAAGCCTATCTCTCGTGACCTCGGTCATCACAAGGAAGTTGACTCCCCCTAACATGACCCAACAATAAATCACAAGAGGCTCTAACCAAAATAAAACATGAAAATAACACTCATATGAAGCCAATAACTTCTGCATATACTCTCACAACATATGCAAGGCTACAATAACATAAAATATAACAAAATGAACCTCTTGGCCAATGAAATACAAGGCATATCAAAGCCATTAAATCTACCAAAAAATAAGAAGATAACATCACAACAAGGCCAAATCAGTTGCTAGTCTAAAACAATATTATAATCATCTCAAATAACCATGGCTTATCAACATGGAGAGAGTCTAAAATATCCACAAAGACATGGAGAGGTAAATATACATAAATATATCAAAAATGATCAAACCCAAATCTGGAAATTATTAGCAGACCTTAATAAAGCCACTGGTACAAAGATCAACTTGGGACAATACCTCAAAAATGACCAAAACTAATAAAATACATAATACAAACAGTTTAGTTCTTTTATCCCATAGAACAATGCTTCTATCAAATATAACAGTGCTTACATTTCATTAGACAACGCAAACATTCCCAGATTCATGCTTACATCCTTTAAGACAACGCATGCATTCCCAAATTTGTGCTTACATCTTCTAAGACAGCGCTTATGTTGTGTAGAATAGAAAAACACAATATAGAACAACGCATTTACACATTTAGACAGTGCATTCGCTGAAACAACGCATTTACACAAATCACACAGAAAACTCAGAAATCTTCCAGGTAAAATATAAAAATCCAGACTTACCCAAAGGGCTCAAAAAATACATGAATAGAGATTCCCAGAAACAAGGAACATTAAGGTATAAACAAGGTAAATCAATTATAAGTGTAAACCAAGATCCAACTAAATTTTCTTCACGATAACACGCATACAGAACCACTTCAAACTCACAGAAAAACCAATGAAACCAAATCCAAACATCTTTAGACTAAAAGACTCACAAAGGGGAAAAATCCATTCAACCTACCATATAAACAAAAGATTCAACAACCCACACTTATATAGAAATTTGACAGAGCCGTGAAATGGCATCCTCAGACAACCAAAAATATTATTCCTAGCAACAATATAAAATCTCAAATAACATAAAGTTTTCTTCCCAAATATTAAACTCCAAGCTATATTAAAACTATAGAATAACATAATATTTTAACCCATCTCCCAAAAAAAATGTACAAGCATGAAGCATATAGAAAACCCATTAAAAATCAAAATGCAAAAGTAAAAGAACTCCAACCTGCAACCTGAAGTGATGGAGTGAAGCTGAAGAAGAGCTCCCACAAAGCCAAGCCAAAATCCAACAAAGCTCTAGCCCAAAACCAAGAGTAAAATCCAAAGCCAAGGAAAAATGCTTGCAAGAAAAATTTCCAGGGAATAGCCCAACCCCAAAAACCATCACGGGAATGAAAATAAAAAGCAACAATAATCAAAAACCCTAGCCTCAATCTCGGCCAATCAGAATATTCCATTTTAGAATTTTTTTTTTTTATACTCCAGATCATTTACAAATATTTTTGCTTGTACGAGCATCAACTTGAAACCATTACATGACATTAATATTTTCTCATATTGAGCAACCACAACCATGACACTAATACTAGCTCATTTCGAGCAACCACACTAGAATCAACCTATGGAAGACCAAGAGTCACAAATTAGAAACCACTTATTAGAATCCAGCTAGAAGCCAATTGTGGAAGACTAAGAGTCACAACTTTGAATTCCATATTAGATGTCCCTTTGGGATTTGAACTTTGATCTCCACAATGAGAACTCAATGCTTTAACCAATAGAACACAACCCCTCAGACTTAGAATATATTTTACCAACCCACCATATATTATAATCTATTCTCCCATTTTGAATTTGGCCAACGAGAGTAAAGGGTAGGTATAGTAAAAGTAAAATTAATTATTCAGCAAAGTGGGAATGTTTTATTATTATTTTAATTTAATATGTTCATACACCCTAGTTAGGAAATAAAAGTCAAACTATTAAATAAACATAAGCTATAAATAATTAATCCAAATGGGGGTTGAAATTAAAATAAACCAACGGCTAATAAGATAAATTAAAGAACCAAATAAATATTAGATATCAAATAAATACTAAAACATAGAAAATCAAATAAATAATTAAACAATCAAATACCATTAAAGATTAAATCACAAATATAAAATTAATATTAAACAACAATAAGGCTTACCAAATATTAAATAATCATAAAATCAATAAACATTAATTATCAAATAAATATAAATATCAAATAATTAAATATTCAAAACTAATAAATTAAATACATTAAAATAAACATTACTAAACATAAAATCACACATCAAGAGCCACATAATTACTCTAACATAATCAAGTAAATCAACTATCATTAACTATACTCACAACACCAAGAAGACCAAGCTTACTAACTGACATGGTGAATTACGCCAAGATGTCGACAACTCACGATGAACAACTTAGACCTAGACTATGTGAAGGCAACTCATGCCATCTCTGAACCACATAAGCCATTGGAACTAAAGACACGCTCAGGCCTGTGAAGCCAGGTGGAGTTGGTGTCTGGTACTTGCAAAGTCCTACAACCATAAAACGATAATACAACATATACATATACATATATAAAACAAGCAAGTGATAGAGAATCGCGATGACACATCCTGCTTGCAATGAGCGATGTGGAATCGTCTCTATCACGAAGACAACCAAACAATAGTCAAACACATCTCATAAACATCTCATCAAATTTAATCATGAAGTAGGGTTAGTGTAATCATAATCATCATCAAAACCATGATAAATCTAATCTATCAATAATCCTTCACATAGTGAGCATATTAAATCCATTGTGTACATATACAATCAAATCACATGATCAATCATGATAGTACCAACATCCATAAAGATCATCAAAATAGCATATGTCCAATAGTGTCTAACATCAATAATAAGTAACTGAAGCACATGAGTAATCATCATCCAAATCATCAAATATAGTCTAGATAAGTCTATCAAGCATAATATAAAAGTCAACTCTAGTTAGAATAGGTCAAGTCAAGGGTGGACACTACATCCTTCCCCCCTTTACCTAGGCTTACTCCTGGAAGCTTGAGAACAAATAGGGGTATATCTCTCTCATCCGTATTGCATCCTCTCAAGTAGCTGAAGAATCATCAATTGGATCCCACTGGACCCTTACCTGCTCTACACTCTGGCCTCTGAGGGACACCTCTTTGTGCTGAAGAATGTGCACCGACTCCATAGAAAGTTGCCCATCCTCAACCTGTAAAGCATTCAAATCCAACACATGCAAAATATCAAGATGATATAACCTCAAAACTGAAACATGAAAGACATCATGGATGCGGGACAAGCTAGGCGGCAAGGCAAGGCGATAAGCCATAGGACCAATCCGCTCCAAAATATTGAAAGGTCCAACAAATTGAGGTGCCAACTTAGAGCCTTTTTCCATAATAGATCAGACTCTTTAGTGGGCGAACTCTCAAAAACACCCTATCACCAACAGAAAACTGTCTGTCCACTCGATGAGCATCCGCATATTTCTTTTGTCTATCCTGTGTGGCCATCAAATTCTCTCTAATGCAAGCAGCCTGCTCCTCCATATCCTACAACATCTCTGATCCAATACACACTCTGTCCTCCAACCGGTCCCAACTCAAGGGTGTGCAACATGGTCTACCATATAATATATGATAAGGAAACATACCAATAGAGTTGTGGTAACCATTATTGTATGCAAAATCAACCAAATATGAGGTAATCCTCCCAATGATACTATTGATCCATCACGTAGATCCTCAACATGTCCTCCAAAACCTGGTTCACCCTCTTTGTCTATCCATCTATCTCAGGGTGATAAGTTGAACTAAAGTTCAACTACATGCCCAAATCATGCTGAAGAGCTATCCAGAATGCTGATGTGAACACTAGATCATGATCTGATATGATCCACTGAGGGATACCATGCAACCTCACAACTCCCTCCAAAAAAATCAAGCTACCATCGTTGTTGTATATGAAGACCTGATTAGAGAAAAGTGCGCTACTTTGGTAAATCTGTCTACAGTGACCATAATAGTATCATGTTGGCGTGAAGACATGGGAAATCCAACTATAAAATCCATAGATATAATATCTCGTTTCCATCTTGGAACCAAATGTGACTGTAATAATCCTGTGGGATGTTGATGTTCTTCCTTCACTCGCTGACACTCTAGGCAACATGCCACAAAATCTGTAATATCTCTCCTCATACCAGACCAATGGTATATCTATCTCAAGTCTATGTGCATCTTCTTGACACATGGATGTGTCGAGTAAGGTGCACGATGTTCCTCTGACATGATCAAATCTTGAAGATCATCTGATGGTGGAACTTAAATGCATCCCAAATGCCTAAGAAGTCCATCTGTATCCACTGAGTAACCTGCATATCTTCCCTCAAGAGCTCTACCTATGGAAACCTCTGCAATAATCTCATGATACCATACATCTAAAGGAAGGGCAGTAAGAATAAAGCTCCTCAAATCCACACTAAGAGACATTGTTGAAATCTCTTGCCTCTTGCGACTTAATGCATCTGCTACCACATTCTCCTTACCCTGAATGTATCTCACCTCAAATTCGTACTCACATAAAAACTCCATCCAATGCCTTTGTCTAGCATTCAAATTTGGTGCATGAAGATATACTGCAAACTGCGATGATCACTATGCAACTTGAATCTATGTCTAAGAAGGAAGTACCTCCATCTAACCAAAGCATGAACCATCGCCGCTAACTCAATATCATGGGTGGGATAATTATGCTCATGATTCTTAAGTTTCCGCAACTCATATGCAATCACACGACCATCCTGTATCAACACTGTACCTAGACCCTCCAAAGAAGCATCTGTACACACCACAAAATTCCCAAAAGGATCTAGCACTGCTAAAATAGGTGCACTGGTCAAACGCTCCTTAAGGATCCGAAAAGCTATCTCACACTACTCTGTCCAAACAAACTTCTTCCCTTTTCTCTAAAGAGAAGTGATAGGATGAGCTACCCTGGAGAAATCCTAAACATATATGCGATAATATCCTACTAAACCCATGAAACTGCACGCCTCTCCCACATTAGTGGGTGTTGTCCAATCAACAATCGCTTGAATCTTCGAGGGATCAACTGCAGTACCCTCTCCAGAAATCACATGACCAAGATATCTCACCTTTGTCTGGAAAACTCACATTTTTCCAAATCGGCATATAGTTGATTCTCCCTAAGATACTACAAAACCTGCCTAACATGATCCTCATGCTCCTCAACTGATCTCAAATAAATCAAAATATCATCCATAAATACCAATACAAATCTGTCCAAATACAACTTGAATACACCATTCATCAAGCTCATGAAAATTGATGGTGCATTTGTGAGACCAAAAGGTACCATTGTGAACTCATAGTGACCATATTTAGTGCAAAAAGTTGTGCGATGAATGTCCACCTCCTAAATCCTCAACTGGTGATAGCTTGACTTAAGGTCAATCTTAGAGAAGACCTTGGCATCCTTAATCTGATCAAATAAATCATCTATCTGAGGCAAGGGATATCGATTCTTCACTGTCACCTTATTAAGCTTCCTGTAATCAATGTATAATCGAAGAGATCCATCCTTGTTCTTCAAAAATAACACAGGTGCACCCCAAGGGGACACACTAGGACAAATAAAACCCTTCGCCAACAACTCCTCCAACTGAAACCTCAACTCATTCAACTCCTATGTGGTCATTCGATAGGCAGAGATAGGCTCAACTCCTGGCACCAAATCAATCCTAAAATATATATCTCGTTGAGGGGGCATACCTAGAATCTCACTAGGAAAAACATCTGCAAACTCTTGAAGAATGGGATGCTGCTGCAATAAATCCTTTGAGCTAACTCCCTCATCCACATCCTTCACTCTAACCGCGAACAACTGGCACCCTTACGTGCACACCTCTTCATCTGCATAGCAGAAATCATGCGAAGAGATATAGATCTCTGAATACCTACAATCTCCACACTCTTCCCACTATCATCCATCTACTGCACCCTCTTATCTCTACAATCTATTTGCGCTTGGTGAGATCCAAGCCAATCCATACCAAGAACCACATCAAAAGATCCCAAGGACATAACACGAAGATCCATAGAAGTATGGCAATCTCCTAAAAATAAAGGACAACTAAGTACAAGGGAATTCACTACCACTTTGGACCCTGTAGCTAACTCTACATGTCACCTATCATCTTGTTTTGTCGTACCAAGCCCACATCGCTCTACTGGAAAGGGAGAAATAAAAGAGTCTGACACTCTAGAATCAAATAGCACTGAACAAGAGATACCACCTGTCACACCTGATGTCTCCACAATGGTGGCTTGATGCTCAGCCTGATGGTTATCAACCGCTACAAATACATGATGAGACCTACATGCATCTCCAATGGTAGGCTCAGAAGTAGTTGGCTTTTGCTTCCCTAACATCCAAGAAGTATGCTAACGATAATGAGCGATAATGTGACCTAGTTGTCCACATGCAAAATAATCTCTCCTCCCAAACACTCTACTACCTGGTGTTGTACTCGACTGCTAAACACTACCTCTACTAGAAGTTGGCTAATAACTCTGCGTTGGTTGAAAAGGAGTAGGTCTTCTGTGACATTGACGACTGTGACTCCTATCAACCTAAAATATGGCACCTCGTGCAAATTTCTGCCCTTGAGAAAACTTTTTCTTAAACCACTGACCACCACAGAAAGAAGAAGGATGGCTCCTAGCATATCCTAAAGATTGTCGTCATGATCCTCTCACAATAGATCGTGTAATAGGTGCACTAACTGTCTGTCCTCCAGTTGCTCCTCTTGATGCTAAGGAAAGATTCTCCTCTTCCAGCCTCGCCTTCTCCACAGTTGTCTCCAAGGTCTTAGGTTCATGCATCTGAACCTCTCACAAAGTGTTGAAATAGCATCAGCTCATCATCTACATACCCAACATATTGTCTAAGCTCGAATAACTTGCACTCATACTGCTCCATAGTCATCCTCTTCTGTCTCAAACCGTGGAACTCATCGGCCTTCCTTTGCCTCCAATGATCTAAAAGAAATCTAGTACGAAACCGCTCTAAGAATAACTCCCAAGATATTGTCGCTATGTCCAAATGTAGCTTATGTTCCTCCATGTGCCACCATGTTATTGCAAAATCATGAAGATGCATAATCGCACATCTCGCCTTGGTGTTACTGCTACACTGATGCATAGTAAAATACCTACCCAAGTCCAATAACCACGTCTCTGCCACCATGCCATTGCCTAAACCATCAAAAGTAGGAGGATGAGTCCTATTTAGATCTCTCATGTGACTAGATGTAAGTGCCTCTTGATCCACCTCAACTCTCCTCCTAGGAGAACGTGGACACTCTCTCTCCTTATGCTCTGAATGATGAGATCCCTCCTGTCTCGGTCCTAGGTAGCCAAGAAGCTCCTAAAGCACGTTCACCAACTGTGGAATCACATCATCTCTAGGTTGCTCCTGTTGCTGCTCCTCATGGTGTGACTCTTCAGAAACCTCAAGACGAGGGTTCCTACGAGGATTGAATCATATGTACAGATGATATTTGGAAATTTCAGAAGGATCTTGTGCTCCGGTATGCAATTTCATGAAAATCATGGTAACTAATTATTGCATTTATTATAGTGAAAATTTAGGTTTTTGAAGGATAAAAGTTCATTTTGAAGTCTCATTTGTCATAATGCAATCGAGCGAGTAGAGAAGAGAAGAGAGAAAAGTGATTTGGCAATTTCTACAGTGTAATGCCTACCAAATTACCCTAAAGAATCTAAACATCTAACATGCAAGTGGAGATTAAAAAAAATATATATTAACATCTAATAACAACTAATGAAACACATACCATCTCCATATATTTATATTCATTAACAATTTAAATAATATGAATGTACATCATTGTTCATTTCATCAAATAACGCAAGTGGAAATAACATAACATCGTTAACCTTTCCCTAGAGTATTCAACATCATTAATTAATTCACCACCATAATAACTTACTACACACATGACTGGCATATTTCATCTTGATTTAATGCATCATATTTTAATTCTCTAACCATGCGATATACAACCTACGACATTATTTATCCCCCATGATATGCATAATTTCTTTTCTACCAATGCATCTATATGAATCATTCATCTTCACTAGATCTAATTAACACCTTCTAATATATTCATTTCTTAATCTAAAAATATTCATCTTCAATATTAGTTAACATTCTAACTTGCTTCCTATACATTCCATTGAATAATATAGCTGAACTACAATGCAAAACCATTTCTATTCCAACCATAAGATCACATCTCTACAATAGTACAATTTCATCCCTATTGTTTCATTACAAATATGACTTAATTCATCTTATAAATACAAGTACGTTAAATACATCATGAGCGTAGCTCTTTCTACTACAAGAATCCATTTACCATATACAAGAATATTACATTACATGCATTCCATCTTATTCATTACAAAAATCTTCTACAAGGTACATCCATAGTTCATCATGAATAAGAGTCCACATCCACGCAAGAAGAATCCAAGAGAACATCCCAATGGCTAAAAAATGTACCAACCTCCTGACCATGTGGAACCAAAGGAACCACCCCCCGTGCTAGGAGATGACACAAGGACCCAACACACACTCTAAACCTAAATTGGCACCCTAACCAAAGAGACTAACCACACAAGGACTCTCATATAAGAACTCACACAATACAATAAGAATGAACTCCCAGAGGCATATAACTCATCAAGACATAAATGCATTCAATAAGGCATAATCATAAATCATAAAGAGGGACACATGTAGGATTGGAGTGTCATCACATGCCATCCTCAAAACATAATAACATAAGGCACTAGCCCGATGGACATGTGGAGCCATCTCAACCTATGAGAGACTAAGGGAGATTGGCTTACTATCTTCATGGCCTTCTCATGCTTATCCTAAAACATCCTCCCTAGGACTAAGTCATGAGGCTCGAATCAATTTATTATCTTATTAATTAATCTAGCTACCCAACCCATCAATTATTAGGTGATCACTTATTTACAAATCATGGTAAACTCCAATGTGCCCTGGTGGTCTACACTTCATGTATCCTTACAAGGAACCTCATGCAAGCCTATATCTCGTGACCTTGGTCATCACAAGGAATCCCACTCCCCCTAACATGGCCCAACAATAAACCACAAGAGGCTCTAACCAAAATAAAACATGAAAATAACACTCATATGAAGCCAATAACTTCTATACATACTCTCACAACATATGCAAGGCTATAGCAACATAAAATATAACAAAATGAACCTCTTGGCCAATGAAATACAAGGCATATCAAAGCCATTAAATTTGCCAACAAATAAGAAGATAACATCACATCAAGGCCAACTCACTTGTTGGTCCAAAATAGTATTATAATATATCAAATAACCATGGCTTATCAACATGGAGAGAGTCTAAAATATCCACAAAGACATGGAGAGGTAAATATACATAAATACATCAAAATACATCAAAACTGATCAAACCCATGTCACAACCCTCCTTTATCACTTTTTTTTTATCTAAATACAAAACTCTATTTATATTCTTTGGATGAATTATTGAATGAATATTGTAAGGGAATAAAAATAATAAACCACACACACATGGAAAATGCATATATATTTTAATTTGTTATTTAATTTCCCTCACCCAAATTAAGGCACATGTTGTAGGAGGAATAAGAAACTTCTAGAGGCTTCCCCACCTCCTTGCATGTAACTCCTCCCACTAAGCCTAATTAATTTGCATGGAGGCCAAATTGGGAGAGAATCTCTTTTTTTCCAATTAATAATTAGGTAGTGGGAATTTGAAATTTCTTTTATAAAATAGGTACAAGTTTCAAAAGGAGAGTTAGCTATTCCATAAGAAATTTCTGCAAGTTGAATTCTCCTTTGTAGTCCATTTTCATTGACAGCTAAGATTTTTGTTGTGAGGATTTCTCTTCAATTGGAGGATCAAGGAAGACTCTACACCATCTTCAAGCATCCAGGTTCCTTCAACTTAGTTTATGCATCTCATTTTTATTGTAAATTAGATTTGATTAGATTAATTATGAGTATGAAATTCATTTGTGTTTTGTTAAAGAATTAGTTTTAGATTTTATAGAAAATAAGAGTCATGGTTAAATAAGATTCATTGTTAAAATTCTTGATATGGAATTAATTTTAGATTTTGTAAAGAATGAGATTTATGGCTTAAATGAGATTCATTGTTTGAAATTTTGATAAGGAATTAGTTTTTTTTTATTTTGTAGAAAATGAGATTTATTGTTAAATAAGATTCATTGTTTAAAATTTTGATAAGAAATTAGTTCAGATTTTGTAGAGAATGAAATTCATTGTTTAAATTTTTTGTTAAGAAATTAGTTTCAGATTTGTAGAGAATGAAATTCATTGTTTAAAAAAATTTGATAGGAAAATTGTTTCAGATTTTGTAGAATGAAATTCATTGTCTAAATTCTTAGTTTCTGATTTTGTAGAAAATAAGATTCATTGTTTTAATTCTGATAAGAAATTAGTTTCAGATTGAAAGAAGTTAGATTCATTATCTTCAGCTTATTTTGTTAAGAATTAGATCTCCCTGTGTGTATAAATAAATCTCCTCTCTCTGTGAATGAATTTTTCCTGTGTAAAGAAATGAATTCCTCTCTCTGTGAATGAATTTTCCCTGTGTAAAGAAATAAATCTCCTCTCTCTGTGAATGAATTTTCCCTGTGTAAAGAAATAAATCCCCTCTCTCTGTGAATGAATTTTCCCTGTGTAAAGAGATGAATTCCTTTCTCTGTGAATGAGTTTTCCCTGTGTAGGAAACAACAGAAATAAGAAAAGAAATAAACTCTCTTTATCTGTGAATGTATTTCCCTGTAGAAAACAAAGGAATGGAAAAAAAAAAAATCCCTCTGTAACATTATTAATTTTCTATTGTTACCCTGCTCTGAGTAATCTTCAAATGTATTTAATGGTTATAATACTCCTGTATAAAAATGATAATGACAATACTGTAACAAATATATATCTATACATATATATATATATATAAATAAGTAACCAAAAAAATGAGAGAGCTTTTCGAACTTCAAATCTTTCCCCGAGCCCGTAACGCATGGCGTTTTCCCTGTTTGGACGTCGGCAACAGTGCATGGACGGTTACGTAGTAACCGTCGCAGAGTACGGGGCCGCGGGTTCCCTCACCTCTGTGGTCCTGCGCATGCAGGGCCGCAGGGGTGATGGGACCCGTGGTCCCCACCCCGCAACCCCTTTATTACCATAACATATGCAAGCCTTTCTCCATTAAGTTTTAAAATAGAATTTTTTTTGTATTTCGAAATTTGAAGTTTTAAAAATTGTTTTTTAAAAAAAAATAATAATCTAAGTTAATTTCGTTTTAAGTTGATAATAATGGCATTTAATGATGATTTTTTTTTCCTTAGTGTAAATTTAAGGTTATTGACTTTCAATTAAAATGGGATTAATGTGTAGCAAGATTGTAATTAAACTATCCTTAATAAACTTTAAATTTGTAGACTATATTCTTCAAAAAATGAATCGTTGGGACACTTGATTGGTCCTTAGAGATTAACTTACCTTATTACAAATATTTAGACTTAATCGTCATTTTGGACTCGCTAAGTCATCTTACATCATGGATTATTTGCTTTCGTTCATAGCATGCGAATTATTATATCTTTCATGCAATTACTATTATGCAAGTTTCATCTGTTATGCAAATTACACTTCAAGTAGTTACTTCAATTATTTACGCTTTCATTTTGTTACTTGTAGTTAGAAAACTAAATAAAGGAAGTTGGAAAATCAAAACTAGCAGCGTTCGGTATATATGGTGCCTCTGGGTCACGCTTACGGGTAATGCCGTCGTGTTGAACTACTGCACTTAACGCCTAATAAAGCTGCATTAACGACGTCTGTGGCATCGTCCCTATAAATCGTCGGGGAGTAATAAGGGACATTTGGAAGTTAAAAATCCAAGGGGCGGGTAATCCCTCTTGGATCGATAATTTAATAAGATAACTTTAAATGAATTTCACATCCGTTGAGATAAACCATAGTAAACCCCTCTTAGGGATGGTCAAGTTAAAAGCTCTCGTGAAATTTACTTTATTTATTTATTTATTTATTCACCTCGAAGGGATATTTGTGATTTGCAATTGGGTGACGTTCATGATAAGTATTAGGTTCTAGTTATTTTGTTTAGGCCACAAGCAATAGGCCATCTTGAGCCTTCGCTTAAGTGCTACCTTCGTGGGTAGCAACCACAGAGAAACTGTCTGGGACACTGACCCTAGAAAGGGTTGTGTACCCACAAATCAGTTTACATCAAACCATAGATTAGAAAACAGAACTACATACTTTACGCCTTGATCCCGTGCCGAAGCGGGTATGTAGGCAGTCTTGGGACGGAGTTGTCCCTCGTACTCAGGCGTTCGTGGGTGGGGTTTAGGCTTGATTGAGTAAGAATCCTAATTGAAAGATAAGATAATCAAACTTAATTTGATGCATACTCGGAAGGAATCCCGTATGGATTCGCTTGACTTCCCGAGGCTTTAAGCCAAATTCCGAGGCGGAATTCAAGCTTGTATTATTTTCTTATTACTCCTAAGGACGGCGACCTCGGTGCATTCTTGTTAGAAGAATGTAGTACTTAGTGAGTGGCTCAGGACCCGAATGGTCCCGATGAGTCTAAGTCTCTGGCCAGAGCATCTCCTATCCCGTTTGGATGGATGCCTACCCCGTATGGGTAGATGCCTATCCCGTATTGGATAGATGGAATTTACGTCCCGTATGGACAATTGCCTAACCCATATGGTTAGAAGCTCATCCCAAATGGATGAATGCCCAATCCTATTCGGATGGATGCCCAGAGTATGCAATTGAAATAAACATAATAAAGGGAAAAAAAAAATATACTCAATTTTTGTTGGATTAATCTAGGGTGGGTTATTACATGTGGTATCAAAGCAAAGGTTCAAATCTAGGCCTTGTGCTCACTTCAATTTATTAAACTAAGGGAATGTTTTACAATAATAGAAATTAAATTTTATTCTACAAAAAAAAAAAAAAACTAACTACCTAATTTAACTTTCAGGTAAAACCTAGAATGGCAAGAGGAAGAGGAAGAGGAAGAGGAAGGGATAATGGAAGACGTACTAGGAGTCAAAGGGAGGAAAACCATGAGGAAAACCATGAAGAAAACCATGAAGGGAACCATGAGGAAGATCATGAAGAGGTTCGACACAACCTAGGGAATAACGGAGATGGGGTCCAAGCTATAATCGACCTTCTAACCGAACAAAGAGATAAAATCAACTTCCTGGAACAATCACTGTAGGACCTTAGGGAAAGGCAGAATGACTATGAGAACAGAAGTGGTACCGAGAATGGAAACCCTGGTAGCAATCAAGGAAATGTGATGGGTAATGGAAAGGAAAATAACATATTAGAACTCTCCAAGGATTTGAAGAAAATCACCCCTCCTAAGTTCGATGGGAGGCAGATTGGTGAAGGGGCTGAAAATTGGCTAAATGAAATGGAAAAATATTTTGAGCTAAGACATTTTAGCGAAACAACCAAGGCTTTATGGGGCTCCTATCAACTCACAGGGGAGGTGGCTAGTTGGTGGACCAAAACCAAGGAACAAAATGGGTATAACAGGGATACAATCACATGGGATCAATTTGTTCACCATTTTCGAGATAGGTGGCTCCCTCAATTGTTCTTTGATGAGAAAGTGATAGAATTCCATAATCTACGTCAAGGGTCCCTATCCGTTCAACAATATTGGGATAAGTTTGCCAAGTTGCTTAAATATGTGCCTATGTACCAAAGGGATGAAGAAGGCCAAGCAAGGAAATTCATTTTGGGGCTGAATACCAACATAGGGGCAGAGGTTGATATGCATGGACCCAGAAACATGAATGAAGTACTTGAAAAGCCCCTAAGGCAAGAGAGGAAGATTCAAACACTAGCAGGACGGAACTATAATGGGAATCACTCATTTAAAAGGAAGCAAGAATTCAATGGAAACACTAATTTCAACAAGGGTCAAAGGAGTAACTCTTCCGAAAGGAGACCACCGCCTAATCAATATCAGAGGAATGGAAATGATAATAACAGGGGTAATAATAACAGGGGCAATAACAACAGAGGCAATGATAACAGAGGCAACTATAACAGGAATGACCAGCAGAAAAGGATAACTTATCCACCCAGGGGAAATGAAACAAGGAATGATCCCCCTAGAAATCAAGGTAGGAGAGGTCCTCCAGGCGGATGCTTTATGTGCGGGGAAAATCATTTTGCTAGAGATTGCCCCAGGATGCAAGGACAAATTAGAGCCAATCAACCCCAACAAGGGCCCCAACAGAGGATTCATGCAGCAGTTAGGAACCAAAGAAGAAGATACCAGAATGTTCCCGTGGAAACTACAGGTACACTATTTGAACAACCAATATCAATTCTAATTGACACTGGATCATCTGAATGTTTCATCTCACCTGAATTAGTGAACAAATATGCATTAAAAGTTAATCAAATGGAGTCATCATGGACAGTTCAATATGGGGACAAGGCAACTAGGGAAGTAACTAAGTGTTTACCGAGGGCAAGGGTACAATTCCCTGAGTTCGAAACAAGGGTAGATCTCTATGTGGCACCCTTAGGATTATATGATGTAATTATGGGAATGAGTTGGTTAGCAGACCATCAAGCTAATGTAGATTGTTATAGCAAGGTTTTTGAATGTTTGGATGATGGGGGGAAAAGGGTCAAAATCCAAGGAAAGTTTAAACCCATTAATATAGAAACTATCTCAGCAATGCAATTAAAGAAGGAAAGGAGAAGAGGAGGACAAATCTTTATGGTCGAAATTGATGAAGGAAAGGAGGAAAATACCCCAACATTTGAAAATACCCCTTTCTTAAAGGAGTTTAAGGATGTTTTTCCAGAAGAACTACCCGGTTTACCCCCTAAGAGAAAGTTTGACTTTTCTATCGAAGTACTCCCAGGTGCTGAACCGGTATCAAAGGCACCTTACCGGATGAACACAACCGAATTACAAGAGCTCAAGATGCAATTAGAGGAACTCTTAGCTAAGGGATTAATAAGGCCAAGTGTATCACCATGGGGAGCGCCAGTTTTATTCGTTAAGAAGAAGGATGGAACCTTAAGGCTATGCATCGACTATAGGATGTTGAACAAAGTTACCATAAAGAATAGGTATCCCTTACCTCGCATAGAGGACCTTTTTGACCAAATGAAAGGAGCGGCAGTTTTCTCCAAGATAGATCTTCGGTCAGGGTATCATCAACTCAGAATTAAGGAGGAAGACATTCTGAAGACAGCTTTCAGGACGAGATATGGACATTATGAATTCACAGTAGTTCCTTTTGGAGTAACTAATGCCCCAGCTGCATTCATGAACCTGATGAATAGTGTATTCCATGACTACTTGGATAAGTTTGTTTTGGTATTTTTGGATGACATATTGATTTATTCTAGAAATGAAGAGGAACATTTAGCGCACCTACAAATTGTTTTGCAAAGATTGAGAGAACATAAGTTATATGGTAAATTGTCCAAATGTGCCTTCTTTGAGGAAAAGATTCACTATCTTGGGCATATAATATCAAAAGAAGGAATAGCAGTCGACCCAGATAAAATAAAGGCGATAGTAGAATGGCCAATCCCTAAGAATGTTTCAGAGGTAAGAAGCTTTATGGGGCTAGCAGGTTACTATAGGAGGTTTGTGGAAGGATTCTCTAAGATAGCAAATCCCATCACCTCGTTGCAAAGGAAGGGCAAAAGGTTTGTATGGACCGAGCAAAGTGATAAGGCATTTCAAATCTTGAAGGGAAAACTAACTTCAGCACCCATTCTAAAGGTACCAGACCCAAATGGACACTTCACAGTGGTAACAGATGCTTCTATTGAAGGGTTAGGAGGAGTACTTGTCCAAGATGAAGGGGTAGTGGCTTATGAATCTAGGAAGCTAAAGACTCATGAAGTCAATTATGCACCCCACGACTTAGACTAGGGTAGGGGTACTACATTCTCCCCCCCTAGGTTCCGACTTACTCCTGGAAGTCGTAAGGCTAGATGAAGAACACGTCATACGCATCGGCCCTGAAACTCATTCAACAAAGATCAAATTGCACATAGAAATCTTTCCATAAATAAATGAAATATTATTGTAAAATCCTTTACAAACGCCATTATCCATTGGCAAGATACATCTAAACCATACGTTCCTTAAAATATTCTAGGAATTATCCACAATCATAGCAGAGAAACAAGAAATTTCTTCCTTTCATTGCACCAAATTAAAACATTACAAGGAGGTAACCAACAATTACCATAATCATCAATCAAAAATGACAGAAAAACATGCCATAAGATCAATTTCCTTTACCAATCCATCTTTATCATAAGATTTAATAACATAGAACTAGCTCAAAATATCAATTTCTACAGCCAAATTAGCTTTCATGAAATAAGTGCAACACAAATAACTCAATGGTTACACTTGCCAGGCACAAGACAACCTTTCCAAAGACTATGTCCCATAACATAGTGACAAGTTAACACAATTCACTCCATGATACAAATAATAACCATCCACATAACTAGAATGCAAAACAGAAAAGGCCACATGTGAGCATGTCTAATGCTCGGTCAAAGATAACATGCACGATCAGCATCTCTATGCCTGATCTCAGAACTACAATATGATCATAAAAATCCAATATCTCACTCAAAGGCTTGATGGTGCTAGGTACACCATAGCGGTGCTACCTTCCATACAAGACCTTTGTGAATATCCCTTGTTGTGCAAGGTGGTTAGCCTCCAAGAGATAGTCACCACACATAGGTAGGTAGTGGATACTAGCTGCAACACAGCCTCACATACCCCCATCCTCAAGGTTCCTTGCGTCTACTTCCTCGTATACACTCATCCAAGCCCATCTCCCACGTTCTTGGAGAGGAATTCACATTGCAACACAAGACCAGCATACGAAAACAATAATGATAAACCAGTTTAGCCACCAAAGTATAGATGAATAAAGATAATAAATCCTCAATTTCCAACAGTAAGGCAAGAAAATAATCCGGAATCTCAACACCAAATCAAAAGTGCAAAAGATCACAAGATCGTGGCCAAACCTTCAAAATCAAAGTAAAATAAACTGCTGATCCCCAAAGAAATATAAAGAATAGCACAACTGCACATAACATCACTGCGTGACTAATAGCTAGCCACCAACGAGGAAGGAAGGAACAATCGTCTAGCTATCCTAGTAGCTCATCATGTGGTGTGGCCAAGTCACACATCCCCATGGCATGGCGGTGTGCACCTCGACATCACCCCGCATCACGTCGTCACGTGGCATGGCTCTACCCAATACCTAGCGGTAGGCCGCATGGAAATGTCTACCACATCCCGCATCGTGTCTCAGCACGGCATGGCAATACTCCAAGCGGACAACACACACAATGGACGTATCCCGCATGGTAGTGCACCTCGCGGAAAAAGCACGCGCAGGTCACATCCCGCATAGCGACGTATCTAGAAGGATACTCGCCGTAAGCCAGAGGTATACATGACTATGGTCCATCCACATGCCTACCGACACATACTAACTGGCAGCACATGCGAATAAACCTACCTTTCATGAAGACAAGGCAAAGGATCCTCCAATAGAATCCAACAATACGCTCAAAAACTGCCATCTATATGCTCAAAATGAAGGATAGGAATAAGCTGGCACACATAAACCTATAAATAGATTCATCAAAGGGAAAGTATTGAGTACACCTTGATACAGTTTAGTAGTACAACTATATCATTCCTTGAAGTAGAGAAGCTAAAGTCGCTTCGCATCGATATTACTCGTACGCCAATCCATACTTTTCAAGGAACGGTTACTTCAAATACTACCCCTTAACATACCGAGTTACCCACAACCCGAGGTTTGGTACTCAGCAGGGAAACAAATAAGCAACAGCACACAAACAGTATGGTTTCCCATACTCATAAGCAACATATCCCCCATGGTTGATTACATCACCAATCCATGGGCACACATAATAAACACTGGTTTCTCACAACACACACAAATACACCAGTACTGGTTTAGTCACATTTACGGGGAGTACTTTTCAGTACGCTAACATCTATACAAGGAAGATTTCAATTATGCTTCTACATAAATGACTGAATCAAATTTACTCTAGATTCAAATACTGAAATTATTAACAATTCACAATTATATAAGGAATTAACATCATTCCTATAGCTTTCTTGAATCTCACTAAGCATTCATAATTAAATTATTAGCTAAGCAAATTTATTTCTAAAGCTTAAGACTTTCATCTATCACTACGAAGCCAAAAGCAACATACAATTTCACATGTTTTAAAAACATTCTATTTAAATCAATGCACTCTTTATTATCATTTCTAAAAATCTCATGATTAGGCAAAGAGAAGGGAAAGAGAGTTTGATAGCCAAACTATTTCCTACAAAGACGCAAGATCAATCAAGATCACGCCATAATATAAAATTTCTCACTATAAGCCTATCATTTCAATTACACGGTTCTCATTTCGCTACCGTTTAGAAGGATGACAAACAGCCTAACAAAACATTTTCCAATAATTATGGTTGCAACAGGAGGTTCTAGTTTTCCAAACAAAACAGAGATCAAGAGAGACAATCTTTTCGATAATGCAAGACCTCATAAGAACACTCACTTAATAATAGTACAATATAGACACATGTCATAATTTGCAACCTATTAGAGAAGATCACATTACGATCAAAGATAAGCAAAGAGCTATTAACCAAATAGAACATATTAATGCATACACATCAAACAAGCTTTTCCATTCGCACTTTCTAAACACATTAAGGTTATTACATATACCCAAAAGCGAGTTCAATGGAGCATTTACTAAAATAAATCTTCAATCAACTGGTTTAATGAAACACAGAAAACAATCTTTCGGAAAACACATAAATCAATCTTTCAGAGAACACTTTAATACTTTCTCGAAGCTACAATAACATGCTCTTTTTAGTACTTCTTCTACCAACCAAGCAGTTCACATAATTCATCTATTCGCATAGCAATGCACCTTACTAAGGTAGAATTTAATCATGCTACTCCTACAACATACATATGGAGAATTCTTTAACCAAACACATACAGTTTTCTCCCATCACCCAATATAAATTTTTAAACCCATAGCCCTCTTTAATGATCTAAAAGCATAGACGACATAAGGCTCACACAAGGGTACGAGAAATCACAACCTTTTCTCTTTCGCAATCAAGAAAACTCGAATCAAAGATAATTACACATATCCTAATCATTTAATTTCCAGAAAGAAAGAGAGAGAGGAATAGTGATGATCATTTAATTTTTCTGCAAAATAAGCATTCAATAATAGCCACACTAGTCCTTCAAGAGGATAACACTAAGCTAGATCATAATCTTAACAAATACAATTCGCACTTTCAGATTCAAGACAAGAATGGACCAATCCAAATGGATTAGTTTAAAGAGTACAACACTCAATAAGGGAAGGCACACAAAGCACATATAAGCACTCAAACACCAACATCAAGAAGGCGAAAACAAGGTGTGAACACACACGTTACACACCAGTCAAGATCTGCTCAATCACTCACATGCAAAAGGAGGACAAGCATACACATAAGGTCGATACACCTCACACAAATAGAGGGCACACGCGACACCAGAGATCCCAATGTTTGCAACATGGGCTCTGATACCAAATGTAATGCCCCGCCAGGAAACCCCGAAGGGATAAGCCAAAATAACACAAGAATGGAGTGCAAAATTTATTTTTTTTTAAAAGTTACAACACATAAGATGCAACAAGATATCAAAGATTCAAATTGCATAGCGGAAGACAACAACTAACTCCTAAAGAGTTTCCCAACGAGATTACTTAAATTTTCACAATACACTTTACTCACACAATTAATCCAAAAGCTGAATATCTTAATAACGGGATAATTCACAATCAGGATAATTTCTTTAAAAGGATGGAAACATAAATCACAAGCAAGTTGCATCGTTAAGTTCCATTCATAATCTCATTCAAGCTTTTCAATTTAAAATTACAAACCATACATCTACATTTTCTAATACACTAGGATTTCATCATAATATAAGAGATCTTTCCAAGCATATTAATTCCTTAACAACAACTGAGTATAATTCATTACTCTAAGATACATTATTCCATATTCCAACTTATTGCATTTAAAGGACGATTACACACATGCATTTGCGATAAATCGCATCTCAACCAATTATGCATTCGATCCACATGGCATTCAAGGAAGAACTGAATATAAACATTTATAGTTAATTCCAATTATCCACTTAACCATTCTACATAAATTAATCATACATGAAAAAGCTGAAATAAGAGACATAAAAGAATACACCACATAACACCATAATGATCTCGGAGTTCACCCCTAAAGGGCTACATCTCCGGGTCTGCGCAACTGCAAGACCCCCTCTGATAAATAATAAAGTTAAGAGTACAAGAGGTTACATAATACAATCCAGCCATCAAGGCGATACATAAGTAATATACAAACGACCACACCGGTCAATAATACATAACGATCCTTTAAAAGAACAGGATCCAGCTGAACATAATCAAGCTAAAACAAAGAGATCCAAGGGAACATCCATAAAACTGAGCCATCACCACCCAAGGTCTAACATGAAACCAACACTCACAAGGGCAGCGACAAAGGATGACTCACAAAGGTACTCAAAACAGGACAAAACGACAACACACTAGCGAACGTAGGGACAAGTGTCATCACACAACTTGGTATGGATACCATGGCAAGTCTTCATAGGTCCCGGCCCATACACTGGTAACCCTGGCAACCTAATCCGAACTTCCGGCCCATCCAAGTTTCATGTGGACCCACACATCCTCTCGTGATGACAAGGAAGGTAGTTTGCCATTTCAGGCCTTCTCACAGCATGTCGAATCTATGATAGCACTCGTCTCATGTGTGAGGCACAATTATCTTAATTAAAGATTATATTCTAATCTACTTAGGTTATCACTTATTAGACTCACTTCCGACGGGTTATCCAGCAGCCACTTTGGGCGCGGCCCCCAATCGAAAGCCACTTTCCCATACGACACTAGACTAACTCAGACGAACTCAAACCACGGAATACACATGGTAAGACGAACGGAGTTCAAGAAGATACAAACATCAGGTCAAACACGACTCAAGGGTAATCACTTACTGACGGTGCTCTAACTAGAGACCTGACAACTAAGGTTAACCACGAATCATTATTCGACTCACTCAAAGAGGATATAACCAACTAAGAAAACATCACAATACCATAGTCAAATCAAAATTCGAGGACTGAAACAGGAACACCAAATCGTCCATACGACAGGGTCCTTTAAACAAAGCAAAACGTGCCATTTCATAATTAAAGCGAATACAGTAATTAAACTCGCAAGGCAATAATCAGACAAGACAATATTTCCTCAAATTGATTTAATCATTAAAATCGATCCAGTTTTCTACATGATCTAAAACAGATAACAGTTATCTACTTCATCAAGGGATAAGTTGTTCTTGGTTTTCTAACTCCTAAGGTTCAAGCATCGAATAGGCAAATTAAGCCATAAAGAGTTTTAACCAATTCATATTAATCAAATTCAGACAGCCATTAAACAATTAAAATAAGATATTTAATCTCCAACAAACATCAATTAATAATTCCATCGTATTACAACGATTAAGATCTAGATTCATTAATCCAAGATCGATCAGAATATAATCATCGATATTCAATTGCGAAAATCAACAGTTTTAAAACTTAATTAGGGAAGTGCATAATCCACAAAATGAATTTGAATAATCACTAACTTATAAATTCCATTATAGAGTTAATTAAAATCCAAATTTACAATTAGCAAGATCTTGCCTCTTAATCATAATTAAGAGCAATTTAAACTTAGCATTAAAATATTTTTCATTAACATGATATTAAATACATATGCATTTTATTTTTTTTTATAATAAAAAAAATACATTAAAAAAAACGATTTTATAACTTACGTTTGAACAACACGCATTAAACAATTTATGTTCTTTTAATAAAAGAAACGCATAAAAAACACTATGATCTTTTCTTTTTAAAAAAAAACACGTTGAAAATGATGAGGCATGGGTTAGGGCCGTGCCCTAACCCTAGCGCCAGGGGACTTCCGCGAGCGGCGCTCACGGTGGTGCCCGCAGGTGCCACGGCGCCCTGCGGCCACCGCAGCCCCTGCGGCCACCGCCGTGAGCCGCAACCGCCACGGCCGCACCAACCAACGACAAACCAGGCATCACGGGGAGAAGGAAAGCAAGGGGCGAGCGGGGGGGAAGAGTGGGGAAGGGGAGGGGAGCGGGTGGAGCTCCGCTCCCCGCTCTCCAAAACCCCGACCCACAGTCCGAACAAAGCAAAACAAATACGCCCAGGTTCGAACGCAACAACGCCCAGGCCGAAAATAGAAGCAACGCCCAAATCACAATTAAATATATACATTTGCTAATTAAAACACACAGTCCGGTTTTAATACAAATATATTTTCTTTAAAACACAAATACACAGTCCGAAATTACCACAAACGCCCAGCACAGGGATTTGATAACAATTCCAATTCTCCAAACACAATGGGGTTTTCCCAACACCCAACAGCAATGAGGAAAATGAACATTTCCATTTCAAACGAAAAATTAAAATTGAGAGTTTGATCCTACCTGATCTCGCGTTCCTGGCAAGATCGGCTGAAGAATCCCAATCTCCAGCTGCCCAGATCCTTCTTCCTCCATCCCCAATCTTCTCCAATTTTATCTCCCCATATCTTTTCCAACCAAAATCCTCCAAAAATGTCCCCCCTCTCCAAATTTCCCAAATTGGGTTATATGGAAGAGTTGACCCAAAATCTCCATTTTTGGAATAAAAACTCTTATTTTAAAAAAAATAATTCGCAAAATTAATCCTTTCTCACAAACACAACAATTTAACTTGCCTTTTCAATTCAGAATTCGATTTCTCATTTAAACCAATTTAATCTTTCGATTCAAATAAGCCGACAGAACACAATTAACTCTATGGCGATAAAATCTAAAACTTCCTTTTCAACAGCATATATAAATGCATTAATATTCAAAAACAGTCATTAATTCAAATTTACTTCCAATTTAAAATAGGCAATTCATTAACAACGAAAATCGCATAACGAATTCTCAATCAATTTAATCCATTAATCATCAATGCACAAACGCATATTTACTCAAATAATTACTAAGGACTAATTAACCAAATTAACCATGCACACCAAGCACGCAAATCGAGAAAGTCAACCAAACAGACGACTCGCAAACCCAAACAAACAGGGATTACCGACGACGACTGGCGATGCTCACTAGAGCACGACGAAGGTCAACTAGGGTCTCACGACCACCTAATCCGACTCTAGGGATTAACAAGGGTACACTCAAACCTGCAAAACCAGGTGACGACGAACCTCGCACTCATGCAACTTCGTACCTGGAATCTCCTGCAACAAAAGATCATACATGCATACATTTATAAAATCTAATGAAATCATTAGTCCGATACTAACATCACGAAATAGGTACACTGAATAACCTGCATACAACTAGTGAGAAAACCACATCAATAGCTATGCGTAAAATCAACATCTGACTATCACATAATAATACGATAAACTAATCAAGATTAACCAAGGTTAGAAATAGACTAGGGTAGGGGTACTACAATAATAGTGCTTTGATTTCATTAGATAGTGCAAACATTCCCATATTTGCACTTACATCCTCTAAGACAGCGCATGCATTCCCAGATTCACTCTTACATCTTCTGAGACAGTGCTTATGTTGTGCAGAATAGCGCAAACACAATACAGAACAACGCATTTACACATTTAGAGAGTGCATTCGCTGAAACAACGCATTTACACAAATCACACAAAAAACTCAGAAATCTTGCAGGTAAACTATTAAAATCTAGACTTACCCAAAGGGCTCAAAAAATACATGAATAGAGATGCCCAGAAACAAGGAACATTGAGGTATAAACAAGGTAAATCAATTCTAACTATAAACCAAGATCCAACCAAATTTTCTTCACGGCAATACGCATACAGAACCATTTCAAACTCACAAAAAAACCAATGAAACCAAATCCAAACACCTTCAGACTAAAAGACTCACAAACTGGAAAAATGCATTCAACCTCCCATACAAACAAAAGATTCAACAACCCAAGCTTATATAGAAATTTGATAGAGCCGTGAAATGGCATCCTCAGACAACCAGAAATATTATTCCCAGCAACTATATAAAATCTCAAATAACATAAAGTTTTCTTCCCAAATGTTAAACTCCAAACTATATTAAAACTATAGAATAATAGAATATTTCAACCCATCTCCGAAAAAACAATGTACAGACACGAAGCATATAGAAAACCCATTAAAAATCAAAATGCAAAAGTAAAAGAACTTCAACCTGCAACCTGAAGTGATGGAGTGAAGTTGAAGAAGAGCTCCCACAAAGACAAGCCAAAATCCAATGAAGCTCCAACCCAAAACCAAGAGTAAAATCCAAAGCCAAGGAAAAATGCTTGTAGGAAAAATTTCCAGGGAATAGCCCAACCCCGAAAACCATCATGGAAATGACAATAAAAAGCAACAATAATCAAAAACCCTAGCCTCAATCTCAGCCAATCAAAATATTTCATTTTAGAATATATTTTACCAACCCACCATATATTATAATTTATTCTCCCATTTTGAATTTAGCCAATGAGAGTAAAGGGTAGGTATAGTAAATATAAAATATACTTATTCAGCAAATTGGGAATGTTTTATTATTATTTTAATAAATATTAGATATTAAATAAATATTAAACCATAAAAAATCAAATAAATAATTAAACAATCAAATACCATTAAAGATTAAATCACAAATATAAAATTAATATTAAACAACAATAAAGTTTACCAAATATTAAATAATCATAAAATCAATAAACGTTAGTTATCAAATAAATATAAATATCAAATAATTAAATATTCAAAACTAATAAATTAAATACATTAAAATAAGCATTACTAAATATAAAACCACACATCAAGAGCCACATAATTACTCTAACATAATCATGTAAATCAACAATCATTAACTGTACTCACAACACCAAGAAGACCAAGCTTACTAACTAACATGGCGAATTACGCCAAGATGTTGATGACTCATGGTGAACAACTTAGACCTAGAGTATGTGAAGGGAACTTGTGCCATCTTCGAACCACATAAGCCATTGGAACTAAAGACACGCTCAGGCCTGTGAAGCCAGGTGGAGTCGATGTCTGGTACCTACAAAGTGATGCAACCACAAAATGACAATACAACGTATACATATACATATATAGAACAAGCAAGTGATAGAGAATCGTGACAACATATCCCGCTCGCAATGAGTGATGTGGAACTGTCTCTATCATGAAGACAACCAAACAATAGTCAAACAGGTCTCATAAACATATCAGCAAATGTTATCATGAAGTAGGGTTAGCGTAATCATAATCATCATCAAAACCATGATAAATCTAATCTATCAATAATCTATCACATAGTGAGCATATTAAATCCATCGAGTACATATATCATGAAATCACATGATCAATCATGATAGTACCAACATCCATATAGATCATCAAAATAGCATATGTCCAATAGTGTCTAACATCAATAATAAGTAACTAAAGCACATGAGTAGTCATCATCCAAATCATCAAATATAGTTTAGATAAGTCTATCAAACATAATATAAAAGTGAACTCTAGTCAGAATAGGTCAAGTCAAGGGTGGACACTACATACAACAACTTCAATACAAATTTCAGCCCCGATTATGAAGCAAGGTATTTATCTATTCAGGCTTTCTATTTTCACAAGCCCTGGCATTAAAAATAGCTTCAGCTTCTCATGTTGCTACCCCTCTGGTGGTTGAGATTAAGGATAGTGATGAATAATGATGAACAGCAGATACCCCAACCGCTACTAAGAGGGGGGTGAATCAATACAGGCAAAAACTCTCCCAACAATCTATCTAGCTAAAGCAATGCCAACTGGTTATCACCATTACTGAAGTTAACCATGGCAATACCGGTTCAACACAGTAAGACACCATACACCATAAACTAATAATTTTAAACACTTCAAATATGATCAATACTTGACATCAACTTCACCCATAAACATATGCATGTGGTATACTAGAAATACCGTAACCTATAAACTCTGCATGCATAATATTTCAACCAAATAATACATAATCATCACATGAAAAATGCATAACACATAACACAGATTTTTCACGTGGAAACCCAAATGGGAAAAACCACTATGGGGATGAATACCCACAAGCTTGTTTTTTAACTCTTTTGAAGCTCGCTCTGTTAGGAGCCTAGTCCAGTTAAAGAGTTTACAATAAGGTTATGCTAGGAACCGATCTTCTTAGAGATCACCCGGTTAAGGGATAGTTATATACCCTGTTAAAGGTTCAAACCCTATTAAAGGTTACCTTGCTAGAGGATTTGAAGAACTCAATGATCTTGAGTCACTTGGTTACAGGTTTTACAATAAGCTTGTTAAAGCTACCCGATAAAGGGATTTTCCAACTATTGAAATGATTAGAAGACAACAGGTAAAACTTCTGATCCGATAACAGCACTACATTCCAAGGCAGATCCTTTTCATTTCCTCTACTCTGCAATCACACTCTGCAGTTTTCCACTCATTGGTCTAGCTAGTATCTCATCACTTGGATACACACAACATTTTCTAGCAACTTTATAATAACAAACATCATCAACCTTATAGACATCAGTTAGGTCAGTAGCATAAACCCTAAACCCTAAGCATCTTAGGTTTACAACACAGTCGGTCCAATCCTGACTGTCCAAACACATTGCATAGAGTATTACAATTTCAAATAGATCACAAGACAATCTGCATTGTTCATTCTTCACCACACATGGGAATCAGTAACCCATCACACTTTCTTCTCATACCACTATGAAGAATGATCATTCCCGAGGTAGACTTCAAATGTAGTCGATCTTCTCATACCTCAATCCTTCACGCGCAGAAGGCTGACGTGGCACCTCGATCTCATTCACATCTCTTAGACAACTCATCACATAGTATCATCTGTTGCATCGCACAAGCAAGATTTCCAAACCGATAACCATAGAGCTAAGACTACCAACCGGTAGTCACACTTAGTGAAACCCTGACACCGGTTCACTACATCTCTTCATGCCTCTTCATACTGGTTCACTTACACTTATTGACATCAATGACAGCATACATTATCATTATATCAACATGTCACTTCGTCAAATGCCAATGATATCCAACAATCTCCCCCTTTGGCATTGATGGCAATACTCAGTGTAGCATTGCAATAAAAAACATCATAGACCAGTGTATCTGCATTATAAGATATATTCTCACCATACATCAGATATCTTCTCCCCATACATCACATATCTTCTCCCCCTTTGACAACAATTCTAAAGTGGAGGCACAAGCTTCCAAAATCTAGTATGTTGCTCCCCCTAAGGAGTAGCATCCTTCAACATATCAATCCTGAAATATTTGTCACTGTAGTACTTGACTGATGCAGAGCACACAAATTTAATTAATTTCATGAAGGGGTAGAACCCCTAATTCACCTCTCAAATAGGTAAATGTAGTCTTTGGTAAGGGCTTAGTGAATATATCTACTAGCTGCTCCTTACTGGAAACATGTTGTAGTACAACCTCCTTATTCTGAACTTTCTCTCTCAAGAAGTGATATTTAAGCTCCATATGCTTAGTTCTAGCATGCAATACCAGATTCTTGGAAATATTTATTGCACTTGTGTTATTACAAAATATATTCACCAATTCAGATACAGGTACTTTGAAACCTTCCAATACATGCTTCATCCAAATTGCTTGAGTGTTGTTCATAAATGTTGTCACATATTCTACTTCAGCTATAGATTGGGAAATATAGCTCTTCTTCTTACTTGTCCATGATACTAATCTTCCTCCAAGAAAGAATGCTCCACCAGTTGTGCTTTTCCGGTCGTCCACATTACCTGCCCAATCGGTATTGGTATATACCTTGAGATTATAGTCACCATTATATGGATACCACAATCCATAATCAACTGCTCCTTTCAGATATCTAAGAATCCTTTTGACAGCTACCAAGTGGGATTCTCTTGGACATTTCTAAAAAATGAGCTACTATGCCTACTACATGAGCAATATCCGGTATGTTATTCATCACATAGTGAAGCTTACCAATCATTGACCGGTACTCTTTTTCATTCACCAGTGTTGAATCATCTTCCTTGGTCAGTTTACAACCAGTCACCATCGGTGCGCCAACCGGTTTTCTTTCCTCCATGCCAAAAGTCTTCAATATCTCTTTGACATACTTGGACTGGGTAATAAAAATACCCTCTTTCATTTGTTGAATCTATAAACCAATGAAGAACTTTATCTCTCCTATCAAAGACATCTCAAACTCTTTCTTCATTTCATCTGCAAACGCATGACTCATTTTATCATCTCCTCCAAAGATTATGTCAACCACAAACACTTCACAGATCAGAATCTGATCACCTTCTGATTTCAAGTAGATGTTGTTATCTTCACTTGTTCTTTGAAATCGAATCTTCACAAGATGAGAGTGTAGTCTTTCATACCATGCCCTAGATGCCTTATTCAGTCCATACAGGGCTTTGTGTAATCTACACACCATGTCACTATCTTTTGATAAGGCAAACCCTTTTGGTTGCTCTATATACACTTCCTCTTCTAGGATTCCATTCAAAAAAGCAGACTTCACATCCATCTGATAAACCTTAAATCCCTTAAATGTTGCAAATACAAGTAGCATTCAAACACCTTCTAGTCTAGCCACAGGAGAAAAGGTTTCTCCATAGTCTTCTCCCTCCTCATGAGCGTATGCCTTGCATACAAGCCTAGCCTTCTTCCTGATAACTATGCCTTCTTCATTCAACTTATTCCTGAAGACCTATTTGATACCTATGACATTTTTATGTTCTGGTCTGGGCACCAAAGACCATGTTGCATTCTTTTCTATGTGATCTAGCTCTTCTTCCATTTCTTTAATCCAATCTTCATCTGTAAGAGCTTCTTTGGAATTCTTGTGTTCAAATTTAGAAATCATGCAAGAGTTCTCCTTCACTTTTCTTCTAGTGAGTATCCTTGCATCCTTATCTCCTATGATTTGCTTGGGATCATGATGCAGCTTCACATATCTGGGAATGACTCTAGCCTAATTTGTTAGCTTTTCTTCTTCTTCTTCTTCTCTCACGGTAGCTTCTACCGGTACAGGAACATTGAGATCTTTACAAGTTTCTTTCTTAACTGGTTCCCAGAAGGCTATACCTAGTTCATCTTCTAGTTCTTCACTACATGTTTCCTCAAGTTCCTCAGGGGATTCATCAACCCTGACATTGATACTTTCAACAATTTTCTAAGTTCTATTGTTGTAGCACTTGAGAGCTTTTCTCTTAGTGGAATGTCCCAAAAAGATTCCTTCATCACATTTTGCATCAAATTTGCTCAAATACTCACCTCTCTTGATATAGCACTTACTACCAAACACTTTAAAGTAAGTCACATTGGGAGTTTTCTCAATCCAATACTCATAAGGGGTTTTATCTTTTCCTTTCTTGATGAGTACCCGGTTCATAGTATAGACTGCAGTGCTCACCGCTTCTCTCCAAAAAGTGTGAGCAACCTTTCCTTGGATCAGCATTGTTCTAGCTGCTTCAACTACAGTCCTATTATTTCTTTCTGCTATGCCATTCTATTGTGGTGTTCTTGGGGCAGACAACTGCCTCTTGATACCGTTATCTTCACAGTATTTATTGAATTCATCAGAAGTGAATTCTCCTCCTTGATCAGTTCTCAGGCATTTTATCTTTTTACCACTTTCTTTCTCTACTAATGCTCTAAAAGCTTTGAACTTTCCAAATGCTTCAGACTTGTCTTTCAAGAATGTGACCCACATCATTCTTGAGCAGTCATCAGTAAGAATCATAAAATACCTATATCTCTGAATACTTCTAGTTTTCATAGGACCACACAAATCAGTATGCACAAGATCAAGTAAATGTTCTCCTATGAAAGACATACCTTTAAAAGTTGAGGAAGACATCTTCCCAAGTTGACATTCTTAGCACAAATAATTCTCAGGTTTGTTTAGCAAAGGTAATCCTCTTACCGTCTTGATCTTACTATCTTTAACAATATTGTCAAAGTTCATATGACAGAGTCTCTTATGCCATATCCAACTATTATCAAACTTAGCCATTAGACACCGACTTATCTTGGCATTCAACTTAAATAGGTTACCTCTGGTCTGCTTACTGGTTGCAATAAGTTCACCACTCTTCCCAATTATACTACAAATTCCACCTTTGAATTCCATAACTAATCCTTTCTCATTCAGCTGAGCAACACTCAACAGGTTATCCTTAAGACCTTCTACCCAGTAGACATCATATGCACTGCTCTTTACATTCAGTGAGATGGATCTTTTACCTTTCACCAAGCATGGTGCATCATTGCCAAATTTGACAACACCTCCATCATATTCCTCCAGAGATAAAAACTTTCTCCGGTCGCAATCATGTGATGAGAACAACCATTATCAATTAACCACTCATTAAAGTTGTCAATTCGAGAGACAAGTGCTTTCTTGTCAGACACTTATTCCTTTACTTCTACAAACACTATGTCTTCATTTTCTTCATCATCTGATTCTTCATCAGTGACACCTTCATCCACGGCAACTAGACAATTTCTTTTGTTTCCTCCTTTATACTTTCTAAACCTCTCTGGTTTATCTTTATTGTCAATGTTAGGATAATTAAAAGCTATATGTCCTATCTTGTTGCAGGAAAAACATTTCAAAGGAAGATTTCCTCTATACTTTCCAATTCCCTTCGAAAGTCTTTTAGCAAGAAGAGCTTCGAACTCCATAGGAATTTCTTCATCATCCATATCTCTGCATTGTTTGGATTCATAACTGGTACTAGTTTATTTTCCTTTTCTAGATGGTACAGTAGATGTTTTAAAGGCTAACTTGGTCTTCTGAACACTACCATCATAGCTATTCAACTCATATGCAGTTAACTTTGCAATGATAGAATCTAAGGATACCTTGGTTTTATCAATAGACCTTAGTTCTTGGATAGAAACAACTCTAATTGCATAGATTGGTAACAATGATCTAAGGACTTTACTAACAACAGTGGTATCATCAATAGTTCCACCAGCGCTTTTGATATCACCAACCACAATCTTAATCTCAATGTCATACTGTTGAATCGTCTCACCTTAAACCATCCTTATATCCTCAAATTTACCTCTACGGCTTTCTTCCTTAGCTTGCTTTACATGCTCAACACAACCATAGATTCTTTCCAATGCATCCCATACATCCTTAGGTGTGTCCTTGTCTAGTACATCAATAAACTCAATGTCTAACAGGTTGCTGATAAGAGCTTCCATGACTTGCCCATTTTCCTGGATCGCACTCTTCTGATCATCAATCAAAGTGCCAATGGGGGTCACATAGGCATTCTCAACATAGCTCTAGTGTTGAGCACCCATATTCTTGATGTAAATCTTTATTTTGTCCTTCCATATCTTAAAGTTATCTCTATTGAACTTAGGACCTTCCCTCTTCATCATTACAGCAGGATCTTTTACCTCAAGTGGTTAAGCTTATCTCACCGAGGACCTGGAGGATCTTTGATACCAATTGATGAATAATAATGAACAGAAAATACCCCAACTGGTACTGAGAGGGGGGGTGAATCAATACAGGCAAAAACTCTCCTAACAACTTATCTAGCTAAAGCAATACCAATTGGTTATCACCATTACTGAACTTAACCATGGCAATATTAGTTAAACACAGTAAGACACTAGACACCATAAATAGATAAGTCCAAACACTTAAAATATGATCAATACTTGACATCAACTTCACCCATAAACATATGCATGTGGTATACTAGAAATCCCGTAACCTATAAACTCGGCATGCATAATCTTTCAACCAAATATTACATAATCATCACATGAAAAATGCATAACACATAACACAGATTTTTCATGTGGAAACCCAAATGGGAAAAACGATGGTGGGGATGAATACCCACAAGCTTGTTTTTTAACTCTTTTGAAGCTTGCCCTGTTAGGAGCCTAGTCTAGTTAAATACTTTATAATAAGGTTCTGCTAGGAACTGAACCTCTTAGAGATCACACGGTTAAGGGATGGCTATATACCCTATTAAAGGTTACCTTGCTAGAGGATTTGAAGAACTCAATGATCTTGAGTCACCTGGTTATAGGTTTTACAATAAGCCTGTTAAAGCTACATGGTAAAGGGATTTTCCAACTGTTGAAATGATTAGAAGACAACAAGTAAAACTTTTGATCTGATAATAGCACTACATGCCAAGGCAAATCCTTTTCATCTCCTCTACTCTGAAATCACTCTGCAGTTTTCCACTCATTGGTCTGGCAAGTATCTCATCACTTGGATACACACAACATTTGCCAACAACTTTACAATAACAAACATCATCGACCTTATAAATATTAGTTAGGTCAGTAGCATAAACCCTAAACCCTAAGCATCTTAGGTTTACAACATAGGCGGTCCAATCTTGACCGTCCAAACACATTGCATAGAGTATTACAATTTCAAACAGATCACAAGACAATTTGCATCATTCATCTTCACCGCACATGGGAATCAATAACCCATCACACTTTCTTCTCATACCACTAAGAAGAATGATAATTCCCGAGGTAGACATCAAACACAGACGATCTTCTCATACCTCAATCCTTCATGCACACAAAGCTGACGTGGCACCTCGATCTCATTCACATATCTTAGCTAACTCATCACAGAGTATCATCGGTTGCATCGCACAAGTAAGATTGCCAAACCGATAACCATAGAGCTGAGACTACCAACCGGTAGTCACACTTAGTGAAACCTTGACATCAGTTCACTACATCTCTTCATGCCTCTTCATACCGGTTCACTTACACTTATTGACATCAATGACAACATACATTATCATTATATCAACATGTCGGTTCATCAAATGCCAATGATATCCAATAGATAGGGCCCGACCAGTCTTCAAGACACACCCTTTCGAGTCGGTTCAAGATGATCAGGAAGGTTCATTTTCATTTGTGTCCTACGGCATGTTGCATAACAAAGATATTAGGCCTTACATTCACTGTGACCTTGAAGAGATTATAAATACGGACATGCTGGATCTATACAACAAGCATTTGGCTGACAGTTTGGGCAATCTAAAACCTGAGTTCAAGGTGCATTTTCTATTGTTTGACGAGGTTGAGTGGATTTGATATATTCTTAGTCATGTTCATGATGAGTTCATATGGCTTGACAAACCGCATAAGATCACCAAGCAGTTTGTTCGAGCTATGACAGGTCTAGTAGAAACCGGTGAGGTGCCCAGCTTGAGGAAAGTGTCAAATGACATGGTGATAGCCACCACTGGCTCAAAATTTAATAGCAGAGAAATGACCATAAATAACATTCTGGAGAATGATGTGAAGTTTGCATCAATGGTAGTCAGTTATAGGGTTTACCAATCCAGCAAGTACAACTCTGTGTGTAGTACTACTATATACTCTGTATACGAGATGCTTAAGGATGATAAAAGCTATGATCTATGCACTGCACTTCTGAATGAGTTGTTGAGAAATATAAAGAAGATCAAACAGGACAAAAAGAACACATTTAAATATGGTGCACTTCTTATTTTCTTGGCTATGTACTTTTTGAATGAGATATCTGGTATAAAAGGTAAGGTCCAATGGGCCTATGACAGACCAATGGCCATGCAGATCAAGGAAGGATTATGGGGAGTTGGAGATGCAACAATGAGAATATCTGCTCTCTGGGGTTATTTCAAAACCTTCCAAGCTGCAATGAAGAGCAGGGAAAGGATCCCTAAGGAGGTTGTTGAAAAATATGAGCAAACCATTTGCTTCATGATCGATAAGGATCGGTTTCTAATGGAAGTAGTGGAGCCCCAGATAGTATGGATCATGCCCATGGGGTATGAATTTTACTCTGTTAAACTTGAGGCATATACCCAACATCTTCTGAGTCAACCAGTGGATCCCAAGGAAGGGAGATTTGGGACTTTCAAGGAGAAAGACCTTAGTCTGCACATGCAATTTACTGCTCTTGTCCAAAAAAGAAAAGTTACCAAGATGACAGAGGAAGTGGCAATTCAGATCGGTTTCATCCAAGAGGCGATGAAGAAAGAAAGGGAAAGTCATGCGTAGGAAGAGACTAAGTCTACTCCTACTCCGGTAGCCCAACCTGTAAAACCTAGCCCATCCAGGAAAGGTGTACTGAAGAAGAAGGAGAATCCAAAAAGAATCTATATTGTAGTATCTCTGGTGGCCTCAAAAACTGGGTCTGAGGAGGAGGCAGGAAAGGCAAAGAAGAAGGGACAATTTGTCAGAGTGGTGAGGAAGTTGCAGTCCGGTGGAGCCAACCAATCCAAGAAGGCAAAATCAAATCTTGTTCCTACCGCAAGGCCTAGGAGAGAAAGGAAAGTCAAGAATCAACCTGAGTCCAGTGTTCAGAAAGCTAAACCTGAATCTGTTCCCTCATTGACAGTAGATCAATTAATTGATGAGATAATTGTAGATGTCAATTTGAAGAATATTGGAGTTTGTTATGAAAATTTTGATGAAGGAGATAAGAGAAAAGTTGAGGAAGCAGTTGTACTATACTTACACAATTTTTAGTAAGACATTAATTGAATCAGAAAAGTCCATTCCAAAGTATTTGTACATTTTAATAGATGCTAAAAGGATGACTGATAGCAAGATTGACAGATAAATGAAGGAGAGAGAGCTAGGAAATGTTTGTACTTGTATTAATCATAGTGAAGCAAAGAGGTTGATTGAGGAGGCAAATAAGAAGGAATTTAGAAGTAAAAATAGGATTAACAAATTAACGATTGGAAATGTTGAATATGTGAGGAAAGAGAAAGAAGAGGTTTGGAGGAAAATAATTGCAAATGACCCTCTATACAAGGATGCATTCAAGTCATCTTAGTCAGAAGGTAAGCAAGGTGTTTCTGGAAGTCGGAAGGTTGAGACTCGGACTAAGGACCAACTAGAAGACCAAGGTAATTATGGTATGATGAAAGAATAAGGATCCGGTCAACTACTAAGAGGGGGGGTGAATCAATAGATATAAAACTGACATAAACTTTTCACCAAACAAAAACAACCTCTCAAGTCAAACTCAGAACTGACAAATTGCAGTATTACTGACAAGTTAAACCAGTTGATTGTTATAACAGACTAATAGTAAAACATCTTTGAAACTCTCAAAACCTTTGACTAAATCATTCAAATACTTTACTGACAGTAGTTAAAACATATTTCAGATTGTTGTCGGTTAACATAACATATCAAAGTGGATTTAGTAGTTAAGCAATTTAACCATAGTAAACATAACCACAAAAACATTCACCACTTGACACAATATATTTGACGTGGAAACCCAAATGGGAAAAACCACGGTGGGGATGAATACCCAAAAGTATTTTGAACTCGTCTAAAGTTCACCTTGTTAGGAGCCAAGCTTGTTAAAGCTTTACAAAAAGTCTTGTTAAGAATAGATCTTGTTAGGGACCACCCGGTTAAGGGATTGACTATAATTCCCTATTAGAACCAATACCCTGTTAGGAGTAACCTCGGTAGAGGATTTGAAATCCAAGCTAATGGACCACCTAGTTAGAGGATTTAGATAACACTAAACTTGTTAGAGCTTACCTGATTAAGGGATTTGACTACGGTAATTGTTAGAATACAATAGGGGTTTGTTGATTTGTTTGAATAGCACTACACTTGCTTGTTCAAATCCTTTTCATGCTCCTATCTACCTTTACACATAATGCAAATACATCATCAGGTTCGGCAACCACACTCTCTTACTCTCAACCACAAATTGCCAACACTACAACAAAACAACTCATTAGCCTTGTAAAAAAAACAATAGGTCAGTAACACATCACAAACCTAAGAATCTCATAGAGATTACAAACAAATTGGTTCAAGTATGACCATTGGATTACATAAAAATCACTGCACATCATTCAAGACAACCTCAAATGCTCCTTGATCACTGCTTCATCAAACATTGTAACTCATCATGCGGTTTCCATTACATGCAATGAACTTGCTCATTCCCAAGAGAAAAACCGTTATCTCTATGCGCCAAAAACCTTTTGAAACTCTTCTCATACAACATGCATACGTGTCATAATCATTACCGCTCACCATTAGATCATAAACCAATACAACCGATTCACCAAGCTCCATCAGTTAGGGTTTAGCATATCAACAGGTAGGGTTTACTGATTGATCTCACTTATTCTCTATTAATACTGGTTTCCTTCACAAACTCACTTACCAGTTGCAATTCCCTTCACTATTTCTTCCAAAGATTACAAAACAACATTATTACATCACTACCGGTTAAAATTGACATCAACGACAACATAGAAGTTCATCAATGTAATGTTCATGCAAATGCCAACAGGTAATACCACACTTGATGCTGAGACTGGTGATTCTCCTCTGGTGGTGGATAGCATTGTAGCCCCTAAGATCCAACAGGTTGATACAGCACCAAGTGGCAACACCGGTGCAACAAATAAAGGGGATAAGGGAGAGAAGAAGGATGCTGAGACAGTAGAGGCTAAGGTTGATGAGGTTGACAAAGGCAAAGGTATAGTTAATTCAGAAATTGTCACTCCTCCGGTTATAGGGACCCTGCCTCAGATTCCCATTAATCTTGATGGTTCTGTTGATCTTGGGAAGATGTCTCCTGTTGAGAAGCTTATGCTCGTAGTTGTTGTGCAAGCCCAGGCCAGCCAAGATCTAGTGAAATCAGAGACTGAAGACAAAAAGATAATTTTAATGTCTATAGATGTTTTACAAAAGGTGGCCCCTAATGTATAAATAGATTCAAATAACAGCCCCTCTGGTAAATTGTTATAATTAATTAACAATGTAAATACCAGTTTTGATTCTTAGGAGAAGACTGCTACACAGAAAGTTTGGATAAATTCAAGGATGTTAGGAAGCAAACATTCTAGAAGATGATAGAGTGAGATTAAATAAGAGATTGCGGATTATTTCTGACACATTGTCAGAAGCCGATAAATTGTATAGATCTTGTCTCATTTTTCCTAAGTTCACTGTAGATATTGATAAGCAGATAGGTGTTTGCCAGGGTAATTTTGTTGGCATTTCTCAGTCCTTTGATCCTAATGCAACTCTAACTAGAAGTATTGAAGGACAAATTATAGCCTTAAATGATTAGATCTCAAGCCTTCAAACAGATAAGGAGAAAATTTTGAGAAAAGTAGGTGAACTCTGAAACTTGATTGCCACCCAGTTGGACACTATACTAAGTAATAAGGTGGACTGTATGAAGGAGATGGCCCGACCTGTATCATCAAATTTAAGAGAGATAGAAATTCATGCCACTATATTTAGTGCATTCATCACATTTTTGGACAACTTGAAGAGTGGGTGGGATACTCACCTAGGATTTTTGAAGACTGTTTATGCTGACCTCTTCAAGTATTTGTAAAGTGTTTGTCATATGTATATAAATTTTGGACAGCACCCCTTCTTTGGCATTGTTGTCAAAGGGGGAGAGGAACAGTGAAAAATGTACAGTGTGAATGGAGTGTATAGAATTCTATAGGTTTTTTATCTAAGGGGGAGCCTTATAATTCTTTCATTCTTGATCTGGTGTAAAGGTCTCACAGTGCTCAACACTTAGTCATTTTTCACGAGTGTTGCCATCAATGCCAAAGGGGGAAATTGTTGGCAATTGACACTCATTCGATGGTCTTCGATGATTTCTAGTGGTTTCCAGTGGATGATTATTGGTTTAGGTTTATCATTGATGGCAACTCTTCTTGGAGATCCGATCCGGTGGTCGTAATTCCTCTTATTCGAAAGTGGGTGTTAACAGGTATTTCAAGAAGAACTGAGCATTTTTGGGTCTGGATGCTTCTAGTGATTGTGGTGCATTGAATCATGTTCTTGTTGATTGGACCGACTTAGATACATCATTTTGGTGATCCACAATTATCTTTTTGGATCCGATCAAGCCAACATGTAACTACACACTACATCTTCAGGCTGACATTATGTATGACCTATTTTGTGGGTATTGGTATATAAGTTTGGTGTGGATGATCCTTTTGGCGGATGGTGCAATTGTATGCGAGCGAGAGGCGATCAAGAATCCATTTGGCATAGTTTCACGTGTACATTCTTGATCTGATAGCTGACTGAGATAGTGTACAGGACAGAACAGAGCAAAACAGAGAAAGTGATCCAGTCAATGTTTTTGCACTTAACCAGAATGCATCCAAGCATAGTAGATACTATTTCAGAGTTCATACATTGTAATTCATCAGTGTAATAGCTTTGTAAGTTAGTGAGACTTCCCTGAGGGTTGTAGCCTTCCAGGTTATTGTAATTGAGTAGTGAGCTCTAGTTAGTGTGCCTGAATGCCTATGCATTCCCATTTTGTAATATTGTTTTGCTACTGGCCATAGTGGAATAATATTGTGTGTTCAAATACCACTGTTGTTTTTCCCATTTGGGTTACCACGTAAAAATCTGGTGTTATGATCTTGTATTTGTTTGTTTCATATTTCTGCATTTTAGTTTTAAGTGTATGCTTCCAGTGGTTAAAAGTTAAGTTTGAAAATTTGCTAACCGGTAGATCACTGATTCACCTCCCCCTCTCAGCGATCCCTGATTCCAATAGATATGACAATCATCAATAACAACATCTTCATAATAGTCTGAGAGAAACTAAAGTACAGTAATGTAATGTAAAGACAGTCACACAAGTGATGAACAAGTGCAACACACAGAGCATTTAACGGTTTTGGCCACATGAATCACAGTCATTACAATCAAAGAACAGTGTATATCAGAAACATAAAGATGTGAAAGTCAACAACAATATGTGCAGTCATCAAGAAATGAATCACATTTCATAAGTCACATAAAGTACCATCACTTTCAGTCTAAACATGAAGAGCTACAGCAGATTCTGAGTTTTCTTTGATTACACAACAAGTCTTTACAAGCTTTGAAAAAATTTTACAATCATCACCAAAATATAAACCATGGGAACATCAAACATTAGCTATGGCATCAACAGTAATGAGCAAAGATTTTCTCAGCCCAGCAAAGAGTAACAAAGAATCACATCAATCATGAATGAAGCATGAAAAGACAGTTATATGGCAGATAATGGCAGTTGAGGGTATTTGATATACCAAATACCTAAAGTTTTAGGATAGATCAATCGTGTGACTGTTACGAAGCCGCCATAAGTAGATAAAAGCCTTCCATGTAGTTAAAACTGTAATAAGGGTTCGAGACCATTTCAAAACCCTAAAACAAATCCGAATACATGCACGTGGATAAGAGCAAAGATCCTATGGGATTGCATGACACAAGAAAATAGAAGATGAACAATGACATACCCTATAATAGTCGGCATGCAAAGATCCATTTTCAAGCCTGAAAAAACCTTGTTTGAGTAAACCCTAGTTCCAGAGCATGATGGCAACAGAAGATGCCTTCTTCAAGATTGCAAAAGTGAAAGAATGCATGAGATTTTAGGTTTCGAGTTTTTATTTGATGGCATGCCCTAATTTATTGATAAGGGCTTGATTCCTTTTTTTATTTTGTCTCTTAATTCTTCTCGTGGTCGATAACTTAATGTTATTGAACCTATGTAAAAGCTTCCATGTAGGGGCCAAGAGTTGTTCATTAATCTCTTTTATTACATTATCTCCAATAT